>NW_016809830.1:3856934-3894960 GCF_001698545.2 Rhinopithecus bieti | reverse complement strand
AAAAAAAAAAAAAAAAAAAAAAAAGATGAGGTCATGAATGTGGACCCTAATCTGACTGGTAGCCATATAAAAAAGGGAAAATTTAGACTCACAAACAGACATGCACACCGGGGGAATGCCATGGAAAGATGAAGGCAGAGATCAGGCGATGCTTCTACAAGGCAGGGAACTCCAAAGATTGCCAGCAAGCCTCCAGAAGGCCGGGGAGACCAGGGAATCTCCCTGCCCGTATCTTGATCTTGGACTTCCAGCCTCCAGAACTTTAAACAATTACTTTCCATTGTTTAAGCTACTCAAGTTTGTGGTACTTTCTTACAGCAGTCTTAGCAAACTAATATGCTAATCAATATGTATTTTTATCATCTTCTTTGGGCCTAGCAAGGAGAACCACTTGGGAAATTGAAACAAGGACCCTCTTGGGAAAGTTTGGTGAAATCCTGGCCAACATGATGTCTAATGCTGATTGCAGTGAAATTGAGTACCGTTGTTGATTTTTTTTCCTTGAAGTAGCTTTTGGAAGTGAAGAGTAAAATGTGTTAGTGGGAGCTCAATATTAGCAAGAAGAGAAATAAGGGACTGTGCTAGCAAAATGAATAATCTGTCTTTATTATACTGTCGCAGGTGGTTATCAAGATACACTTTTTGTGAGACAGAAAGCTTTGTGGGGCTGGAGTTGCTTTTGATGGTGGTAGCAGAGGGGGTGTTACATGAATAGAAGTGCTGGTAACTTCTGGTAGTATCTTCATTGCATGTGGGTACACCCAGTCTTATGGGCAACCTGATTTTATATCATCTTGTTCTTTTCAGTAAATGCTGTATATCAAATATTTAATGTTCTTTGAAAAAGTTTTTAGAAAAGTGACGTTTGCAAACCGAAGAATATTGAGTCACGTATCTGGATATTTTGTTTGATTATAAACCCATTTTTACACCATGGCCATAGAGAATGGTGCCATAGGCACTATCAGGAGTGATGTCATTAACCCCACAGGGCTATGTGGAAAGTGGGTGGCTGGGACTGCTGTATGGTTGGCACTAGGCAGTGTGGCACACGGGCCAGCTCCTGTACTTTCCCGTTTGTGGCTCTCGTGGGGCACTCCTGCTCTCCCCGTCCTCATCCATGATATATACTCTCTCTCATCTACATGCTCATAAATTTCAGCAGCAAGAACTGCATGATTTTTAAAATTCTGAGTAGATGCTTCCAGCAAAGGGTTTCCTAATTGATCACTGCCAGAGGAGGAGGTGCTAAATCGTTACCAAGTTACATGCTTTTTTCCCCGAATGAAGTACTTCCCCCGCTACTGCTTGTAAAGCCAGATTGTGTGTGTGCTCAGAACCCACATCTGGTGCCGGAAGCCTGAGGACTAGTGAGTGGTCGTGTGGTTTATGGCCCCTATAAAAGGACCCATTCTAAAAGTCTACAAGAAGCTAACTCCACGATGAGATGATTGTGTGTGTGTGTGTGTGTGTGTGTGTGTGTGTGTGTGTGTGTGTTAGTGTGTGTGTTTGAGATAAGGTCTTGATCTGTTGCCCAGACTGGAGTGCAGTAGTATGATCTCGGCTCACTGCAGCCTCCACCTCCCAGGTTCAAGCGATTCTCCTGCCTCAGCCTCCCGAGTAGCTGGAATTACAGGCATGTGCCACCATACTTGGCTAATTTTTGTATTTTCAGTAGAGACGGGGTTTCACCGTGTTGGCCAGGCTGGTCTCGTACCCCTGACCTCAAATGATCTACCGGCCTTGGGCTCCCAGATCGCTGGGATTACAGACATGGGCCACCACACCTGGCCTACAGGTGTGTTTTGAAACATGCTGAATCCATATGAATCTAACGTATTCTGGATACTATTTTATGCCTAGTTTGGGTGTGCCATGAAATTTAAAACTTCAAAGTTGTGGAATTCCTATTCAAGTCCAGACATGTTCTAATGGTGTCGGCTTTCTTTGTATGTGTTAGGAGTTATATTTATTTATTTATTTATTTTACTGCACCTTTAGAAAAAAAAGCAAGTAACATCTGATTAATGTTTGCATGATCATCACAGTGTTTTTATTAAAGTTAGTAAATTCTGGTTAGATACATGTACTGTCCTGAAGTCCTGTGCTGTCCAAATTGTTGAGATACATTACGTGTTCAGATTGAGGAAATACTTCAGACTTTATTTCTAACCACCAAAGAGGTGAATATATAGCAAGTATAACTTTTTGAAAGATTTTCTGCTCCAGGGGTGAAATAAATGCTACGAGTTGGTTCCTCTTTTGCTAAAGAGTAGGTGATAACAGAAATTAAATTACACTCTCTGAAGAGAGGATTGTAGGCAAACATAATTATCCTGCTATTTGAAACTTAATTGTAAACTATCTTAAGGCTGTGATGTTACAGAACTCACTTTAAAGATTTAGTTTGAGATTTGAAGTGGCAAAATGATAGTTGAAAGAATCAGTGAGCCATTTCTTTGTAATTTTAGTTCATCTTTTATAGTTTTTATAGCTAAAATGAAAATTGGTCTGCAAATTAGTCTCTGGCTAGGTGGTTTGTTATTTTTTTTTTTTTTTCCTTTGAGGCAAAGTCCGGCTCTATCACCCACGCTGGAGTGCAGTAGCACATTCTCAGCTCACTGCAGCCTCCACCTCCCAGCCTCAAGCCATCCTCCCACCTCAGCCTTGTGAGTAGCTGGGACTACAGGTGTGCACCACCATGCCCAGCTAATTTTTGTATTTTTTTGTAGAGATGGGGTTTTGCCATATTGCTCAGGCTGGTCTTGAACTCCTGAACTCAAGTGATCTGCCTGCGTCTGCCTCCCAAAATGCTGGAATTGCAGGTGTGAGCCACCATGCCCGGCTTGGTAGTTCTCAACACAAAATCTCAGCTTCTGGATTAATGGGGTCTTTCTCTATCACTGACTTAATCAGGGAATTGTGACTTTGGTTGCTTAGGGGGAGGGAAAGTGAAAAAACTTAATTCAAGGATTCTAAAATCTTTTTGCTTTGAGAAATAAAGAACTTGCTCGTCTTACATTGTTGCGTCGTTTTCTTAGGATATCATCGCATTGCTTGGAATTTAATATTTAAAGAGTTCTCACGTGCTTCTTTTTGCAAATATAATGATTGGCACCAGACAGGTGTGTGTATTACCAACCCTTCAGAATCATCCTCTTTCCTTATGGGAAGTTTGGATTATTGCTTCTGGCATCACTTTCTTTGTTTCCACTGAAGCTGTGCCTCTGCCTCACATCTTAAAAGGATTAATAGGGATTATTTTCCTTTAAGTAGATGACTACTTGGGTATACTGCTGACTTGAGTTTTTGTTTTTTCCTTGTTTATTCCCATCATGGCATCACCCAGTGGAGCTATCTCCCAGTTTCTAAATTACTGTTCCCAAGGAGCACGCCCACAGGTGATGCATGTCACTGCTGCAATCATGAAAACGACAGCAGCTTTAGAGCTGAAGGCATCATCTGCTCTAGATACTGACTCAGAGAAATGTGCGTTGTTCCTGAAGTTTTTCCTTCTGTATAAATTTTTATTTCACTTTGGTTTAGAAATTGTGTAAATTGGTCTGGATAGCAGTATGGTGAGGAAAACTAAATAGAAAATGTAAGCTGTTAGAAATACCATTTTGGATACAATGGATTCCAGCTTCACGTGACACACAGTGCATTTCATATAGAAGTCATGAACACTTAAATATTTGTAATATCATTATATGTGTCTGGCTTTGCCAGTGTCTGTGATGGGGAATTTAAGTTGGAAAGATGGCCTCTGCACTCAAGAAATATACATGCTGTTTGAAAAGGTAAGTGTGGCCAGGTGCAGTGGCTCATGCCTGTAATCTCAGCACTTTGGGAGGCCAAGGTGGGGCAATCACTTGAGCCCAGGAGTTCAAGAATAGCCTCAGCAAAATGGTGAAACCCCATGTCTACAAAAAAAAAAAAAAAAAAAAAAAGGCAAAATTAGCCAAGCACAATGGCACAAACCTGTACTTTCAGCTTCTCAGGAGGCTGAGGCAGGAGAATCACCTGAGCCCAGAAGGTTGAGGCTACAATGAGCCAGGATCATGCCACAGCACCTCAGTGTGAGTAACAGACTGAGTTCCTGTCTCAAAAATCAGAAAACAAAGTGAATCTTCAATTTTTGAATTCTATAAAAATGAAGGCTATATATATGTATACTCCCGTGTTAAAAAGCTACATGTGAAGTGTGTTGAAAACAACATGTGAAGACATGTCCTATTAATATTTTGCCTTAGCAATGAGAGTAAATGTTGCTCTCAAGTCTAGTCCAAACTCTGTTGCTTGCTTAAATAATGGGGGATGGGAAGCTAAAACCTAACAAAAGCATAATAAATTATAAGTGACCTATATATAGTTAACCTGACAGCTATACATTTGGATTTTTGAGTTTGCACTGATTTAATTTTTCGTTTAAGTCTGTGAAAGTTTCCTTAGAATGTGACCATAGCAAAATTCCTCTGTAAATCTTGGTCATATGTAGAAATGTCTTGAAGATGTGATATCCTTGTATGGTTGGCCTTTTGATGTTTTAATCTCCGTAGGTAGCTTTCTTTCTATTAATTTGTTGGTCTTATGCAGAAGTCCTAAAGGCCAGGCATGTTGGCTTCTCATGACGGTAATCTCAGCATTTTGGGAGGCCAAGGTGGGCAGATCACTTGAGGTCAGGAGTTCAAGACCAGCCTGGCCAATATGGTAAAACCTAATCTCTACTAAAAATATAAAAATTAGCCAGGTATTATGGCAAATGCCTGTAATCCCAGCTACTCGGGAGGCTGAGGCAGGAGAATTGCTTGAACCAGGGAGGCAGAAGTTGCAGTGAGCTGAGATCGCACCACTGCACTCCGGACTAGATGATAGAATGAGACTCCATCTCTGAATGAATGAATGAATGAATGAGAGAGAGAGAGAGAAAGAAAGAAGTCTTAGAGAAATCTTAAGAGGATGGTTACTTGGGTAATTAATTTTTAGTTAGCTGAGTTTTTTGCTAACTTCAGTTCTTACTCTTACTATATTGGATAACTCCATTTAAGGTACCTAAAATTTCTTTAGGTTTATCTTAATTTCATAATGATCTTAATAGTGCTTCTTGTTTTTGCCTATCTTATTCTGTGCTCCTTAAATCTCCAGTCTTGCTGTGATCACATTACTGTTTTAAGACATGGTGGAGTCATTTTGGTGAACTCCAAGTTTCTTTCTTGTAACTGGAGACATGTTTCTGTTTTCGTATTCCACTACACATTTGGAAAAAGTAAGTCTGCAAGTGGAAAGAGTGTTTGTGAAGATACCTAGTAATTTCCTGGGTTTTTTCTTGCTTTTGTGTCATGTTCATGCATTCCACCTAGTATTATGTATTGAAGGTAACAGACAATAAATACTTGTTGACTGAATGAATGTATTAAATTTGCCCTAAGGTACTTAACAGAAAAACCCAAACCTTGTTGTTATTTGTTCCAGGAAAAATGGCCTTTTAAGTTTCAAGTTTTTTGTGAATACCTAAATTTTGCCGTGTTATAGAAATTAATATAAGTTGGACCGGGCGCGGTGGATCATGAGGTCAGGAGACCATCCTGGCTAACACGGTGAAACCCCGTCTCTACTGAAAATACAAAAATTAGCCGGGCGTGGTGGCGGGCGCCTGTAGTCCCAGCTACTCAGGAGGCTGAGGCAGGAGAATGGTGTAAACCCGGGAGGCAGAGCTTGCAGTGAGCTGAGATGGCGCCACTGCACTCCAGCCTGGGTGACAGAGCAAGACTCAAAAAAAAAAAAAAAAAAAAAAAAAAAAAAAAAAAAAAAAGAAAACAAGAAAAAAGAAATTAATATAAGTTATTCTATTATTTTGTTTTGTTTTCCAGGAAGGTCAGGAGTTGACATCCTTAGCTAGTACTGTTTACTCTTCTAAATTCTCTATTAGGACAGGTTGGAAAATACACAAAATCTACCATGCAAAATGTATATCCTTTCTTTTCTGGATTTTTCTTCCATTGAGGTTTTTCCCATGCCTTCAGTCAGGACTTTCCCTGAGACCGGGCTCTGATACTACTCTATTCTAATAGAAAGCAATAGATAACAGAGATTATTTATAAAATCTATAGGATGAATGGTCAGCTCTCATGCACTTAAACTAGCTCTTTCTAACTTGAATCTGGGAGAAATTCTAGACTAGTCCAGTGAGTATAACTGGCATTCTCACTCCTAGAACACAGATGTTGATAAAACCACCAAACGGGCTCTTCCTGCCCATAGCACAAATAAAGACCATGGTATTACAGTAAAGAAAGTTTAATTGACCTGGGGCTGGCCATGCCATGTGGGAGTGGGCATTATTATCAAATCAATCTCCTTGAAGGCTCGTAGATCAGGGGTTTTTCAAAGGCAGATTGGGAGAAGGGATGGGGATGGCTAGAAATGAGTGCTTGCTGCTGATTGGTTGGGGCAGAGAAGAAATCATAAGGAGTCTAAGCCGTCTTCCCGAGCGGAGTTGCTTCAGGGTGGGGCCACAGGAGTGGGGCTGGCGGGACCAGGTGGAGCCATGGGTGTCAAACGTGCGAAAAATCTGAAAAGATATCTCAAGAGGCCAGTCTATAATAGTGATGTTATCTGTAGGACATATCTTGTGACTAGTCTACACTTTAGCAGAATTCAGATTCCTCTCCTACCTCTAGCCTGATGCCCTTTAATTAGCTATACAAAGGCTGCTGAGTTTTGGGTTAGGCTTATTATCATTTAAACTATAAACTAAATACCCACCAAAGCTAGCCCAGCCTAAGCCCAGGAATAATCAAGGCAGCTTGAAAGCTAAAAGCAAGAGGAGGCTGGGTTAGATCAGCTCACTGTTATAATTTTTGCAAAGGTGGTTTTATTGAAACCTGTTCTTTTTTGAAAGCTGGCTCTTTCTAACATTCAAATGCTTTTAATCAACCTGTTTTATGGAAGCAGGATATTGAAATTAAAGTAAATATTAGATGAACTTTATAGCCAGTTGTTTTCCTCATTCTTCAACTCTTTACCCTACAAATCTTATTTAAACAACATGTTCAGTAAGCTGTTATCTTGCTTACACAATGAATAGAACATTATGTTCTAAGGTACAGTTTGCTCACCTATGAAAAGAATTTAACCTCTTTTATAAGTAGCTATACACAATTTTCATACCTTAAGTTCTTATTTAGACACACTTCAGAATATTAGAGCATTTCGCAAGTAGATACACGTTCTTACCCAATGTCAGTGTTTATAGACAGACACTCACCAAGGGTATATTTAAGTCTAGGGTGGTAAGGAATATAAATGTCATTTATTAAAACCTGAACATAGCCAACTATGAATTATTTGTGTTAATGTAAACGTCAAATGAGGACTGCAAACATTTGATGTTTGAATATTCGCCTGTAGAAGTACAGTGCTGTGTTCTATAGAATATAAGTAGATGCCACCCCAGTCCTCAGAGTTTCAGTGAGGTCATCATTGTATCAGTAAAGGTGCCAATTTAAGATGCTAACTTGACACTGGAAAAAAATTGCTGTCCTATTCTGAAAGATGAGTCTTATATAAAGTGTTTTTTAAATACTTTACTGAAACTGCCATGTTCTTTGCAATTTTGGTAGCTCCCCTGCATTTAATGTAGTCATAAGCTTCTATATTAGTGGGTGTTTTGAGGGCATCCTGTGAAGACAATAAATTATATTATACTTATCTAGTCTGCACTCTTTATCATGTTGATAAAATGGCCTTTACCAGTACAAAAACTGTTTCAGAATGTGTAAGTCTGTCTCAGCTGACTGAGGGCTTCATCATTTTCATGATAATCCCAGCAGCTTGAAATGTCAAACTGATAGCTGATCTACAGCACACAGTAGTGCTAATTGAGATAAGTTGGTGTGGAAAATTGAATTGAATTGAATATTAAACACCAGTAAGTGCTATGCTAGGTATTGGGACTGCAGTGATGAAGATGACATTGTCGTGACCCGGGAGGCGCTCCTTATGTGCATAAACTGCATTTGGAAATTTTCATGATTTGAGAGTCATCTATGGTGGCCGGTAGAGATTTTCCCAGAAGGCCAGGGATATATGGGGACATTTGATTGTTCTTTGACCATAATTATATAATCTTTTTCTTTGCCCAGAATGAACAACTGCAGGGTAACATTTACACAAAAGGAATTTAGTGTGCTTAGAGTGTTGCTAATACTTGAGAAACTAGAAGAGCTGTTTTAAAGCACTTCTTTCTTTTTCTTTCTTTCTTTCTTTCTTTATTTTATTTTATTTTTTTATTTTATTTTATTTTATTTTTTGCTGGGCTCTTAGAATTTGACATTGTTCAACTTTAACTTTGTCCTCATTTAACTTTATCCTGCTAAGGAGCTGAAAGGTCCATATGATCCAAAAGGCAGCTCTCAACCCAGCATGAAATTCCAGGCTCATTCATTTCTGTTTACCTGCTGCCAAATAATTCAGACAACTGCATGCTTGCTTTACAGATGAATAGAGGACAGCATGTTGTTCAGTAACTGTAGTTTAAATAGTATATGTAAGATAAATGCCCAAGAAGAAAGCTAGAGGAGCATACCACTTCTCTTCTAGTGTCGGCCTCCTGCCCATGGAGTCCATAGAGTAGAATTATGGTGCATGCCCTAGAGACCAGCCTCCCTCAGGATCACAAGTTCACCTCTGCACCACAGCTCTGGGCAGCGTGCAATTAGACAAATTAAAGTAGTTAAGTTCTGACTTGATAGAACAGAATCTAAACTTTTGTTCATACTGCTTTTGTGTTCTTGGGCCATCTGAAAACCTTTTCTGTATAAATATTTGTGCACTATGCGGTCTTACAGAGGTCTTGTCGTGCATATTTCCCTTTGCTTCCTTATGTGTCATGTTTTTTCAAGAAGAAAACATCCAGCTTTAGAGACAATGCAGTCATTGTGTTGTGGCTTTAATTCAGGTCATTGTTCTTTTGTGAGTTGCGTGTGTGCGCGTTGTGCGCGTGCCTGTGTGTTTTGCTTGGAGGTATAGTGAGTAAGCGAGCAGAGTCCATTTGCTTTTTCTAACAGAGGGTGGGGCAGATTCTCTCACAACCGTTAAAGAAAAAAAATCCGATACCAGCATTAATGATAATCAGTCATGCATATGTAATCGTGTGTAGTTCATAACTTCAGATTCGTATACAGCTGAGCATGATCTTGAATGTTACAGGAAGCAAGCTTTAAAGTCAAGTTACAGTAGAACTTTGCTAATTCATGCCTGACTAATTTGCCCACCCAGGAATTCCCACTGAAATTTTGCCATTCCTCTACCAACGTTCAGAAAAATTTGATAGCAGGCTGTGGAGAAGGCTCATGTTACTTCTATGTCAAGGTATAAACAAAAAGGAGAGCACAAATACCTCCATTAGACCACATGAAGTGAAGAGACAGAAAACATCTGCTGAAAAGCCAGGTTCTCTGTTTTTTTCCTGCTTTTTAATTGTAATCTTTGTTTATGCATCCCATAGAAACATGCATCAGTAACCCTGAGTAGTCTCTTAGTTTAGGAAAACCTATTATAAAATTTCTTGTTGTAAAATAAAATTCTAAAAGGAATAAGTTATGGGAATATAAGTATCACACAGTTTATCTTAAAGACTTTACATAGGGTGCAAGGTAGGCTGCTATATGATTTGGTAATTGTTTTGTGGGGTAATTTTGTTTTGTATAGTGAAAAAGAACAGTGAGTGATTTAACTGAATTTTATAGTTTAATTTTTTTTTTTTTTACTAAAATCTTTGGTTTGCTATTGCAAAATGAAAGAGAAAGGAAATTTTGGTTAATGCTAACTTTATTTCCAAAACCGTGTGATGGATGCTGACCAAAGGTGTCTCAATAGTGCCATTGAGGGCTGTTGCCTTTTTTTTCTTCGAGGTGCCAAGTGAAGTGTGTTTTGAACCTTGAATGTTCACTATGCAACATTCTCTGCATTACAGGTAGATACTGCAAACTTGCTTCAAAAAAACTAAAAAGTTCGAATAACTAATGGTTCATATTTCTTCCAGTTAGTAAGTATCACGACAAGGTATTATAGTCACCCCATGTTCTCAGTATAGATTCAGCTTCATTTCTTACACCACACACCCAGAGGCCTAAACGAAAGTACATAGACAAAAGGAAAGGCCTGAGTTTAAACGTAGTTATCATGTCAAGTGTTCCATGTTTTATTCTGAGAATTTAGGTATTTCTACTGCAGTACCACGAAGTCAATCTGCATGATATTTTAACTAGATCACTTGTAAAAATAAATGAATAAATGGCCAATGATGGTTCAGTGACAAAAGTGCCAGATGAGTCGTGAATGTTTTCACAAGTAAATTTGATAATAAACTGCTAAGTTTACTGTATACTCTGTGTATAAATTAGCTCAGATTCAAGATTTTTGCTCTAACAACTGAATGCTCAGTTGCATCTTTAAACTTTTTGTTGCATGCAAGAGGCTCAGGGGCAGGTGGGAGGAAGTCAACAGGTTTGTGTCTCGGGATTGCTGATACCCCTGCATGCTGCTGGGTTGCAGGCTTGGAGTATATGGCATATGAGACATGGTGTGTCTGATTTGATGGAAAAAGCAATGGAGAACCAATGAACCAAGCTATTCTGTTTATTGACTTTTTAATATGTTTACTACAAGAATCTGGTTTTTAAAGTGCTTTTAAAATAAGGTTATAAACAGAAGTGTGTTTTGGACACAGCCTGTAGCAAGCATGCCTCTCAAGGTATAAGATGAGTCAGCTACACATGCTCAGGGGCCCGTTCCACCAGCCACAGTAGCTGTAGAGGATGAGAGCAACTGAAGCAAGAGAAGCTCTTAGTAATTAGGGGAAGGAAGCCTCCACTTGACACCTCATCACCACCAAGTATTTATTGAGTGTCTTTGGTGTCCAAGGCAGGAGAATGTCTTCTATGGATTCTACATATTTTAGGGTCACCAGAGTTATAAAATCCCTTGAAATCTATATGCACAAATTATAAATACATATGCAGCTTTTTATAAGTGTTCAAATTCTGCCTTAATTGCACTCATGAATCAGGGTCTTACCCCAGCATTGTATACCATTGATAGTCGTGATTTCCTTAGTGAAATTAAGTAAATTGACTTTCAGAGACTTTATTTCTTATTCATCAAGTCCCCATGTAGCCATGAAAAAAGATATGTTTAATACTCAATCTGTTTGTATGATTAAAACAAAATATCCGTAACTACTGACTATTCAATGATCAGATATTTTACTATAAATTAATATCATTATAAACTCCTAGATATTAGACTTCAGACATTCAGAGCCCACTCTGTGCTTGGCACAAAGCAGGCTCCAAATACATATTTATAGAATGAACGAACAAATGAAGGAAGAAACAAAGAAATGACTAATGCGCCAATCATTTATCAGGAAGTTTAACAGGGAAATTCAACAACCAGATTTGTTTTGCTAGTCTTATTAAAGTGCAACGTGTTTGTTGTAAAAATAGATCCATATTCGTCATTGAACTGGACAGTCTAAAATAGATCCAAACCCATTGTTTGATTATATTTCACAAATGTAAGGTGAAATAGATGATACTGTCTGTCACTTGCTTGATGCTATTGGCAAATCTCACTCTTGGCAAATGTGAAACAGTTACCAGCATGAAAGCTTGGAGGTTACTCCGAATGTATATGAACAACAGTGCTAGGCTCACAACTGGGAGAGCGTCTAAAAATAGGTAGGCGATCCCTTATCTCGTTGCATTGAAAATTGTGTTTATATGAAGTGATATTATTAGAAATGATGTGTGAGAAAAGAATTTCTGTAACATCTCCTACAAATTAGAGTGAGAAAATGTATCTCTATGCAGCTTTGAAGCAAAAGATTATTATTGCTGGACTGTGGACCAGAATTTTAGTCAAGTTTTTTTTTTAGTGAAAAGTAACTGTTCATTTATGCAGACATACAACTTTATATCCTATAGAGACGTAATCTGCTCGTAAAGTTAGCACCCTATTTTTCCTCTGGATGTCCACCGAGAAACCCACTGGTGTGATGGTCATTAAAAAAGAGAGTTGTGTCAGAATGCCCTAAAATTTTAGTGGCTTAACACATCCCAGGTTTATTTCTCATTCACACTACCTGTCAACATAGGTTGGCAGGCATTCGGATCCACATGGTCACACAGAGAACCAGGCCGACCGACCCACCCACATGGTCACACAGAGAACTAGGCTGACTGAAGTTTGCACTGGAGCTTTTCATGGCCTCCACTCGGAGGTGAGACAGGTCAGCTTTTCTCATCAGCTGAAACTAGTAAGATGGCCTTCCCTGACCACAAGGAGACTGGAAAGTGTAGTCGTCTTTTCTCTGTGCCTCGAGAGGAGAGATAAGTGAAAATTGGCGAGCAATATTTCTGTATTAAAAGTGGTTAGAGTGTAGTGCAATGAATCTAGCACCATGAGTTCAGTTTTAAATGGACTGACTCCATTTGTCTAATTCTGTGTCAGTTGGCTGTTTTCTGACCCCTGAGAATAATTTAGTCTGGCTGATTCCCCCACTGTACCAATTGCCTGGCACACGACAAATGCATTTTTGCCTGTAAGACAATCTTTGCCTAGGAAAGACAGCCCTAATTTTTGTGTCTCGTATTTCCCAGTAAGCTAATCTGAAGTATCAGTTTTTAAGACTGTAATACACAATTAGATGAAACTAAGGACAAAACATTTGCCACTTTTAACTGCTGATAAGTGAAACTGGGATTCCCCCCCACCCCATGGATACAGTGAACATTTGCCAGCAGCTGGTAATGGCTAGTATAAAAATGTATTCAATTTTCCCTTTCCTTTCTCTCCTTCCACCCTTCCAGCCACTGCCACCCCCCCCCGCCCTGCCAAACATTTATGCTCTTTTAGAGAAAAGCAACCCCAGTTCTCTTACCTGGGATATTAACCAGTATAAAAAGCACATTCCTGTAAACTATCTGGCCTTTAATTACTTGTAACCCTGTAGGAAACCCCCTGGGAAAAGTAGCACAAAAGAAAACAGCTCTGGGGGTCTGTGAGAGGCACCCAGTTCACACCCCTAAAGGACAGAGCGAGCACTCAAGGGCACAGCTTTGGGTGCCCTCCGAGACATGCAGGAGGGACTGGCTGGTGGCGGTGGGTATCAACCATGGAAGTTCACGGAAGATTAAACCGCAAGTTCCCACGCAGGGCCAAGTGGCTGCCAGGACTGCTTGGAGGCGCTGACCCTGAGTGGTCCTTCCACCTCAGCGTCCACTCTCACTGCTGCCTCTGTGGCTTCCCCTTTCCCTCCAAGTGGAGACCAGATGCCTCAAGGCGCTCCCCACCCCACCCCAGTCAGGTTGTCCTCTGCTGGGTGGCATTTTCCTTTGTGCTCTCTGGGGCTTTCACCACCCCACTGGGCATAACTCTCACAGGCTCCCCTGGGAGGGGTGCCCCCACCTCACCCGGCGCCTCACTTCTCAGCCCCTCTTCCCATCCAAGGGCTCCCTGGGCCACCCCCACCCTAGTCATGGTCTCGCTTCTCTACTCTCTCATAGTACTTTATTTTTACCTTACTCCTGGCTCGCATTGCACTCTATCTTGTATTTATAGATAGTTCTATATATGTCTCCTTTTGCATCCTTTTCTCAAAGCTCCTGTAAGGCCAGGGATGGTTTTATGCCTTTTCTCATCCCCTTATGTTCTAGTATAATGCTTTACACATGATTAAATTCTCATCAGATGTTGAATGAATGAGCTTATTATGCATTACTTCTTAGTACAAGGAAGTATTTGGAACGTAAGCTCTGAAACGTTGATATTCTTTGGATGCTTGGATTACATACAATGTCCTAAATAAACTCTTGCCTGTTAAGTAGAAGTCAGTCTGGAAAGTGATACCTTTAGATCCATACAATGTTTATAAGGCACATGAATGGACAACCACATTGTTTTTTGCTCCTTTATGTGTTTAGGTTACTGACAGCCCAAAATATATTAGCTTGCCTTTGGGCTAGGATGTACCTAAAGTCGTATTTTTCTCTCACATCATTTTCCTGCATTTTTGTCATATCCAACTTCGTAATGTCCAGGAATTTGAGATTAACTCCTCAAACCTGTGAAATAATACAAGAGGAAACTTGTATAATGCAGAGCAAACTTGGCTAGTGAATAGCTGCTACAGGCCATACATGGATTTGTTTCTTGAGGTGGGGGGATAATTGTATCCATGGACTTCATTAACTGACGGATCAAATTATTTTATGAAGCCATGATGAGAAATGGCTTGTGTTCTTGGGAAAATCAATGCCAGTGTAGTTAATGCACCAATCTAGCTGGTTTTTAATTTAAAGAACAAATTATCTTCTGGAATAGTAATAAATCCCCCTTTGGAATAGCAAGAAGACATCAGCTCTTGGATATGGGCTAATTACCATATGCTTTGATGTCATAAAAAGGCACAGCAATTTTAATAACCCAGGTTGTGTACAAGAAAAAGCTCTTGCTTCTGAAGAATCCATCAACCGTGCGCTATGATCACGTAATAATAAACTGCTATTTACTTAATGCTGTTTTTTATTTAAAGTTTTAATTAACATAATCTCGTCTTTGCAAAACATCTGATTACCTTTGACTCATATGTTTTCTGGTGTATAATAATGGGTTCTCATTAGTTGTTTATTTTATAAGATCTCCTGTTTACTCAGAGTAAGGAAAAAATTTTTTTGAGGTAAGGTCTTGCTCTGTCGCTCAGGCTGGAATGAGTGGTGCTGTCTCAACTCACCACAGCCTCTACCTCCTGGGCGCAAGCAATCCTCCCACTTCACTGGGACCACAGGCACATGCCACCATGCCTGACTCATTATTCTATTTTTTGTAGAGATGGGTTCTCACTATGTTGCCTAGGCTGATCTCGAACTCCTGGGCTCAAGTGATCCTTCCACCTTGGCCTCCCAAAGTGCTGGGATTACAGGCCTGAACCACCATGCCCAACCAGGAAATTTTGGTATTAGGAAGTTTTCCACATACTATTTGTCTTTGGTGCCATGAACACCTATTTTTTCTAATTTTTATACCAGCCTTTCACTTTGGCACATGGGAAATCTGATGTGGAATCAATATCACAGAAATACACATCACAGTTTCTGCTTGCCGCTTTCTTCCAAATAAAAACCCAAGGATTCCCCTTTTCCACCACCAACTTAATTTAGATAACCAAGATAAATGAGAAGGTTTTCACACTCCATGGTGGGATTTCTTATCAAGGCTATTGAATTTGGTTTGGCACTGACTAACTTTGGTATCCATGTTTTTTTAGAGTAAGTTGTAGCTAGGGTGGTGGGGTGATGGGGAAACTCTCAATGAATGGCTCTAAATTCAGTATTTTATTCTTTAACCAAGCAGCTGTTCACACACATTTCTTGGGAAGTGGCTAAATAAAATATGGCAGCTCTGAAATGAACAGAAACTGTTGCTCTTTCAAAACCAGCAGCCACAAATATGTGATTTTGTTCTACAAATACTTGTTTTTCTGTGATATTCTCATCGTTTTTATTCAGTTAAACTCCCAGACCACGTTGATTTTTTTTCCTTTTATTTTTTGAGCTCATAGGTAACAGGAGTCGAAGTGATTTTCTTTTTTTATTGCTATTATTTTTTGTAGAGACAGGGGTTCTTGCTATGTTATAGCCCAGGCTGGTCTTGAACTCCTGGCCTCAGGCAATCCTCCTGCCTCAGCCTCCCAAAGTGCACCCAGTCTCAAGTTTTTTTTCACATTATATATTTGTGTTCTTCCTGTTTTTAACTAATTGTCTCCATTATTTAGGCTATGTTAAAATAACAATAAAAACACAGGAGATACAACAGAATTCATTTGGTTGGCCACTGGAGCTTTTTTTCCTTTTTCTTTTTAAATTGAGTTTATTTTTTTGGAGCGGTTTTAGGTTCAGAGCATAATGGAGAGGAAGGCACAGAAATTTCCCATATATTTCCCCCATATGGGCACAGCCTCCCTCATCATCAGCATCCTTCACCAGAGTGGTATGTTTGTTACAGTTGATGAGCCGACATTGGCACATCATCACCTCAAGTCCATAGTTTACACTAGGGTCTGTTCTTGGTGTTGTACATGCTGTGGGTTTGGACAAATGTATAATGACATGTATCCACTATTACAATGTCATACAGAATAATTTCACTGCCCTAAAAATCCTCTGTGCTTCATCTGTTCATCCCTCCCATGCCCGTAAACCCTGGCAACCACTCATCCTTTTACTGATTTTTACAGTTCTGCCTCTTCCAGGATATCATGCAGTTGGTGGAATAATGCAGTGTGTAGCCTTTCCATAGTGGCTTCTTGTACTTAGTAATATGCTTTTAAGTTTCCTCCGTGCCTCTTCGTGGCCTGATAGCTCATTTCTTTTTAGTGCTGGGATAATGTTCCACTGCCTGGAAATGCCGCCGCTTAGTTAGTCATTCATCTACTGAAGGACATCTGGGTTGCTCCCAACTTTTGGCAATTATGAATAAAGCTGCTATGAGCTTTTTAAAAACTAGTTTAAATGAAATTTCAATACTTTAATATTTGAAATAGCTTAGTCGATCGTATAGCCTCAGAAAGCACAGTTTTCTGAGCTGGGTGTCATGTTGAGTAGTATTAGAGTGCCGTGCTGCGTGCTCAGGTGCTGTGCTGTGAGAAAGGATGATAGGAGCAGATTCTGTAAAAGCAGATACACGACCACTCACAGCTGCGCTTTGGCACCCAAGGCAGGCAAATAAGAAGGGGGCAAGATTTTTTTAGGGGAAATTCCTGGCAGAAAGTAGAAATTTTATTCAGAATATACAGATTTATTTTGGGGGGATGGTTAGGGGCAACAGTTGTTTTAAGCAGACTTTTGAAGGACTTTGGTTTGGTGAGTGAAACAGTATTTCATTTTTGATTGCCTTTGTTTTTCCAGCTAGAAAGCTACTCCTGGTGTGTGGGCACAGACCAAAAGGATTTGGGCAAGACAGAGGGAGCTTGTGTGTGCCCCCAGACCGCAGTCATACCACAGTTGTCAGATCTCTTTGGGGCAGACCTTCAGACAGTCTCCTAATCTCTCTTGTGGAATTTAAGTTTGACCCACAGGTAGCATTTTTAATTTTGGTGGTACCCAGATGTTCATAAGGAACCTCAAGACACTATTAGTTAGGAAGGAGATTGCCCTATGCACTTCAGCCTTGCAAGAGCTTCCTGGTTGATCCGGGGATGAGGTATATCTATCACTCAGTCCTCCGGGTCTTTTCTTCCTCAAGCAGGCTTTGGAGTAAAGCTAGATTGGTCTTTGCCTGTGTCTGAGTTTCCCAGTGTCTGCTGTACCAAACTACTACCAGTTCGGCTATAAACAGCAGACATTTATCCTCTGACAGGTTTGGAGGCCACTTCAAAGTAGGTGTCACTGGACTGAAGTCAGGATGTCCGCAGGGCTGCACTCCCTCCAGAGCCTCTAGGAACGCATCTGCCTCTTGCTCCCTCCAGCTTCTGGGGCCTCGGCCGCTAGGGCTGCCTTGCTCCTCTGCTGTGTCGGATCTCCTTCTGCATCTCTCTTACAAGGACACTTGTGGGCCGGGCGCGGTGGCTCACACCTGTAATCCCAGCACTTTGGGAGGCCAAGGCAGGTGGATCACTTGAGGTCAGGAGTTTGAGACCAGCCTGACCAATATGGTGAAACCCTGTCTCTACTAAAAATACAAAAATTAGCCGGGCGTGGTGGTACATGCCTGTAATTTCAGCTATTTGGGAGGCTGAGGCAGGAGAGCTGCTTGAACCTGGGAGGTGGAGGTTGTATTGAGCTGAGATCGTGCCACTGCACTCCAGCCTGGGCAACAGAGCAAGACTCTGCCTCAAAATAAAAAAAATAATAATAACCGGTTGTGTTGGCACTCATCTGTAATCCCAGCTACTTGGGAGGCTGAGGCACAAGAATTGCTTGAACCCAGGAGGCGGAGGTTGCAGTGAGCCGAGATCACACCGCTGCACTTACAGACAGAGTGAGATTCTGTCTCTAAATAGATAAATAAATAAATAAAAATAAACAAGGACACTTGTGACTGCATTTAGGTCCCAGGACAATCCCCCATTTCAGAACCTTTCATTTAATCACATCTCCAAAGGCGTTTTCATGTAAGGGAACACTGACAGGTTTCAGGGGTCAGGACCTAATAAATTTTGTGAGCCAGTATTCAGCCTGCTGTCTCCCAGTTTCAACAAGGGTGGGGCAGCTTATGGATGAGAGTGTCAAAAAATTCAGATTCTGTCCTACAGGGATGATCTTACCCTGCAGCTGAGTTGAGTGATTATTGAGAACTTACTACGTGTTGATGCTGTTGCTTAGCACTGTGGGAGATACAGAGATACATAAAACTCTGCTTGCCCCAAGGTTGCTTGTGGTTTTGTTGGAAGAGAAGACGTGTGTGTAAAATTAGTCATAAGAAAAAGGTTGTATTTGATCCTGAGAGCCAGATAGGGGTACCAGCAGTGAGCATCCAAGCCCGTATCTCCCAAATAGGAGACTTTGTAGGCTGAAAACTGGCTCACAGATTTATTGGGTCCTGACCCCTGAAACTTGTCAGCATTGCCTTACATGAAAATGCCTCTGCAGATGTGATTCAATGAAGGATCCTGATATGGGGCGTTGTCCTGAATGAGATGGGTGGACCCCAAATGCAGTCCACAAGTGCCCTTGTAAGCCCCTGCGCCTGTTCTCTTGGTAGGTATCTCTGTGTGTTGGAACATTTAGCCAGAGACCGATTTCGGTGATCATATCCATATTTGACTGTTTCCTGTTCCATGATTTTTCACTGTCTCCGAGTCTTTTCCTGGGAGCCCCCTCTTACAAGTGCACCTTTCTGTGTTGATTATTCTTCCCTGTTGTGCTTTGATGATCCCTTTTCTATTCTTCAGTGGCTTTTCTCCAATAAAATAGCAATTTAAATTCTTGAAGGGAAACAATTAAAAAATAATGTCTCAGGGTTAACAAGTATGATTAGAGTCATCTAAATCAGTGATACTAATTGAGAATAAAATCAAGGAGACTTACATTTACAGTAGATGAATCTCTGATAATATGCTGTACCGTTTGGGGTCATTTAAATTTGTGCCAGTTCACTCTGTCTACATGAATGTCATTTCTTAGTGTAAATTATAGAAATATCCCTATAAAAGAAAAAAATAATTTTTTTCTATATATGTTTTAAGGGAACCTGAATTTCTTTGGGTTGTAATGCATGATACTGATAGTATTCTGGGAATACCTGATGTTCAGCTTATCCCTGGAACCCTGGTTATCTTACTAAAATCTACAGCAACAATATAGAAGACGATCCTGAATTTTCCACTGCACAATTAGGGCTTCATTCACCGTATGACTTGGGCAAATTACTTAACATTTTGAAACCCCCCTTTTCTGATTTTTGAAATAGGACTAATAATGGTTTCTGCCTTAGGATTATTGAGATGATTAAATGAAATAATGCATGTGCAGTGTTTAGAACACTGCCTTAAACTTTGTCTTTTCCTTCTCTCTCCCCGTTTTTCCTTTAAAAAAAAAAACGACATGTTTGTGGGCTGGGTGAGTTTATGGGCTCCCTTTAGTGCAGCACTTCTAAGTAATCACTGTTCTCTCGGGTTCATTCCATTGAGCACATGATGACAAACATTTCTGGGGATATCATGTCACCTTGGATATAGAACAGGCTCCTAAATTACATTTTATATGACAATATCTCACTGTATTTTTGTCCTCTTGAATTGCAGCGTAGCATATTATTTCTTCCAGCAAAAAGCAAAATTAAATAAATAAGTGATTAAGTTGCTGGCTGTAGCTAATACTGATTCATGACATGACTGAGGATTACTTAGCCATCACGTTGAATTGATGACAGTTGCCTTCTAAATATTATCTTTAGTCACATCCCTCGAATGTTTGCAGTGACTTTCACTCCTCAACTAGAATATGCACATTTACATACACATGTGATAGGGCTGAAGAAGGCTTGTGGCTCAACACGATTTGGTCTTGTATGCAGAGTAACCATTCTGGAGTTTGTGATTCTGTTTTATTAGAAATTCTCACTTGAATTTCAAGAGAATAAAAGAGGATTCCTCCTACACAAAGCTGCTAATTGTTCGCACACTGTGTGCATCCCGCATGATAAGCGATTTGAGAAGGTGCCACATCAGTGCCTTTATCCGAGTGTCACCTCCTGTCTTCAGTTCCCTTTGCAGGGTGAGGGGAGAGAGATGCTTGAGCTTGGCTGAAACAAATGTGTTTTTGTCCCCTTGACTTCTTGAATTGCAGCTTAGCATATGAATAGCAGTGATACATTTCTTGGCTGCTAGACAACAAGGTATTTCTTTGACAGATTGATGCCTGAAAAGAAAAATATAGTATGTACTGATGAATCAAAACATTTTTAGTACCTTTGTGTATACTAAATGTATTTTAGTGTCTATTTGGAGCTAGTTGCCATTTACTGTGGGTTTGAAATGCCCTAAGTTATCGTCTATGGAGGGGTAGAATCAATTCACCCACACACTGACAGCTTTTACAGAGAGGTCCTGTAACAGATATGATTACGTTGAATTTCATAAATAGATAGGCAGTCTCCTCCCCAATCCTGGTCCCTTTGGGAGATGAATTGGGGTTGGGGTAATGGAGAGTTTCAAAAAGGCTCTCTGGTATCTTTTTTTAAAAATAAGATTTTAAGAGTTTCACAGTCAGCTGTTCACAGTTTTTCTCAAGATAGTATCCAAAGTAAGGCTCAGATTTATAATTTATCCTCCAAATGCTTAAATGGTCCGTTTGTGATCTGCCAGATGTTACAATGACTAGCTCCCCAAGGAACGATCAAGAATGTGCCAATGTCTGGGCAAGATTTTGATCCAGCAAAAAGAAAAAAAAAAAAAGAATTGGAGGTTTTACTTTGAAAAGTAAAATCAGCCACATTCGTGACTTAAGAGACTGTACATCTTGTCATGGATGAAAATTTAGATCTTGGCTCCACTGCTTACTCACAGTGTACCCTGGACAAGTTACTAGGCCTTTCTATGTTTTACTATGCTCGTTTGTAACACAGGGATAGATAGCATCTACCTTATAAGGTTGTTGTGAGGATTAAGTGAACTAACCTGTGCAAAGCTCTTAGAATAGTGCTGGGCACAGAGTGGTGAGTGCCTTGTATATGCTAATAGTTGTTGATTTATAGCTTAAAATTAATTGTTTGATGCAAATAGGAGGATTACCACCCCAAGCTTAAGTGGAAGTTTTACAGCACTTTGTACTCTTGAGGATGTATTTGGATTTAATACTACCTTCCATCTAGTGCACCAGTCCTCTCCCAGGCTCATCCTCCTGAACACCTCTCAGTGTTATCCCCACTTTGTAATTGTTATCCCCACTTTGCAAATGCAGAAGCTGGTCTCAGAGAAGTTAAATAACTACACCAAGTCACTATCCAAAAAGGTGCGGGGCCAGGAATAGAGCAAAAGACAGAATATGGAGCCATGCTCTTTTTGCTCTTTCCCAGCACTCAGTTCTCAGAATTATTCAGGAATGGGAGCAGAGAAACTCTGTAGAGGCCATGCTTGGAGTTTTTTGCACATGGCAGTCAGAGAGTCCCAGCCCAGTTCAGTGCAGTATTACCGAATTCCAGTATATGCTGGGCTCTGTTAGGCGCAGGGGGTTCCAGGATGAATGAGTCTGTGGCCCAATGGGCAAGGTTTGCCCCTGTGTGCATCTCTGTCTGCTTTACTAGATTTGCTCCTCAGTTTCTAAATTGAAAGTATGTGCATATTGCTTGATTTACAGATTATTAGATAATTTTCTTCAGTTAAACTTTGTCCAAAATAGACACTAAGGGCAAAGGAAACTGGTATTATTACAGCAAGGTATATCTCATAAGCTCTGAAAGCTGTACACGTATAAAGAATCTTCAAATTGCCAAGTCTTCGCCCCACGTTTTATACAGCACAGAAATACAGCACAGAAAGTTCAGGTGATTTCCCTTGGGTTCCATAGTGTGTTAGGCACCAGGTTCCTTTAACTCTCTCAGTACTCTTTCCTTTCAACTATGGAAGAAGAGCTCAAATGATTAAATCGATAAAAGAATGACAACTTACAGAGCTCATTTAAGTGTCTGAATATATCAGTTTAGCCCCGAGTATCTGAACTCCTGGGTCATTGCTATTCACTCATCCCTTGTCCTCGTGTTCTAGTAAAATTCAGCCCCTGAATATAGTTATTGGAAGTTGAATTTTAATGAAATTGGGCGCTTTGATCAATGGGAAGGTTAGAATTTTGTGGGAATCATCTATATAGCTGTGACTATGTAGGCCAGCTCCTGAGTACCCCCTGCAATGTGTCACTCTCTCTAGTTTTCTTTCCAGGAAGGTACCCTGTAGAATAACAGTTTAACAGTTTAATTTACCTCTCAGCCATCTGCTCTCTTCTAGGCCTTGTGCTAGTTTGGTGCATATCTTCATGATTCCTCTAATAATGCATTGGATTATAAACTATTATCTCCACTTGAGAGACACTCAGGAGGCTGGGGAGCTTACTCAGGGTCAGAGTGAGCGCAGCCAAGCAGTTCTGCCAGGATCCCTGTGACTGTTGGAGCAGCCTGTGCTTTTCAAACAGTTGTCTGTGAATCATAAGATAGAAACGTGGTGGGTATTTCTGCGGCCTTAGTTCTAGCCATTGAAATATCATGGAGTTGAATGCAGAATACCCATTAATATTTAGGATGACCAGGAAACTGTGCCCAGGCCCCAAGCCCAGCTCTGTCATCAGAGGTGAGTTACCACTGGTGCCATGCCCTTTGGTTCCCTACAGGCACCCTATAGAGGTGTCCACCAGTGTGCACTTGGAAGTGTGATGGGACACATCATGTTCCCTTGTTGCCCCTGCCCCAGTGGTTGGGGAATTCACTGAGAACCTCAGCATGGTGAGAGAATGTCACTGAAGCTCCTGGGTTCATGCTGGTTGGTGTCCCAGTTACTTTGTAGATTCCAGAATCTTTTGTAGTCTAATCTGAGGAGATTACTATTGATGACACAATTTTCTTTGGGATTATAGGCTTTATGTTTCATACAACCGGTATATACATAAATCGCCTCATGAGCGTATCATGTCTATACATTGGTGAATAGCCTCCCACTAGATAATGTTTTAAAGGGGGAAAAAAAGAAGTCATTTCTAAAATTCCAAGAGAGTGTCCCCATTTTGAGGTTAGACCAAGTTTTTTAGCCTTATTTAGTCTTGCATGTTGCTCCTTATGCCACCTTTTATTGCTTCATGAAGTTATTTTTTAAGGAATACTTTCTAACATTCCATCCCACTTTTTAAAGCTCTTTCATATACTTTGTCCTCACATAATAGAACAGGGTTTCTCAAATTGCGCACACTGAACTCTGCAACACAGCAGTTCCTTCATTGGAGACCAGATGAATTGAACCACTGGCTTTCTGAAAATAACTGTATGCTTTCCAGTTGACCAGCCTTGGCAGGGACCCACTACTCCTCCTATTTCTCAACAGTCAATTTAAAATATTCACTAACAGTAGCTTAATAACATTCAATAGTAACTTGCAGCAGCCTTTCATATACCCTGACATCTCAGATATGTACCAGTTTATGAAATAGAATGTGCAGATGGTCTTAGCCCCGTTTTCCAGATGAGGACCCTCGTCCAGGGAAGGACTGGTACCCATTTAGCTAGCTCTTTCCCAACAAGCAACAGTACCCAAGGCTCCATGCCCCAGTCCTTGGAGGACTTCTTCCACGGAGTACTTCGTATCTCCACCTGTGACTTTGAACACATGCATCGAGATGATGAACTTCTTGGAGATAGTGCTTTCCTTGTCTCTTCTACCTTGTAGTCATCAGTAGAGGGCAGGCAGTGCAACAGAAGCAGATTTCAGGACTGGAACTAGGGTGAGGCAAGAGAGGCATCAGAGTGCAAAAGTGAAGTAGACACCTGTCATCAGCACTGGGCAACCCTGCTCCTGGGGCCTTACTTAACTCATCCTGGTGGGTTTTCCAAATGGCAGGGGTGCACAACCACTTGCAAGCATGGGCACTTGAGTTGTAGCCCATGTACACAGTGATTCTTGGAAAAAGTTATGAGTAATGAATGGAACTTTTCTCTCCCAGGTTGATCTTGTGTTTTGAGACATAAAGAGTCAAAGGTCGGTGCCTAGGATGCTCATTCTTACTGTCTTTGGTAGTTTGATTGTTGAAGGCTTTTGATGCGACATTGAAGTTAATATTGGGGGCATTTTGCTCCTCTGGGATTTTCTCTAAAGCACCATTACATTTCCCCTGTCATGTTCCTGGACTTTCCTGGCTTTGATGGTAGCCCCACTGTGTGTTCCCATTTATAGCCCTGTGTGGCCTGTCTCCTTGTTCTGGAAAGTGTGTAGCTTTTGCTCTTGATCTTAAACACAACTCATTCATGCAAGGAGCTCCGCCCTAGGTCTCAGCTTCTTGGGGATTTCCCTGGCAGCCACGTAGTGAACTGTGTCACACTCTCCATTTTACCCATTAATTAGGAAATACTCTGGTACATGGAGCTTTGCTTGCTGATCTTTTTTTAAGTACTCCGGGGGCAAAAGGAAAAGCAGCTGGAGGACAAAGACATAACTTTCTTCAAATTAAGCCATCCTGACCCGTGGTAGAGATTAGCCACTAAGAAACAGTGGAAACAAATAACTCTTTCACTCCTGAGTGCTAGAGTGAAAGAGAGTCTGGTTCAAATCCTAGTCCTGCCACTTTCTAGTTACAGAAACTTACATTACTTTTATTTTGATGTTTCAAGGAGATAGGAGTTAAAGAAAAATGAACACCAGATTACTAGAACATTCTTATAGAGTTGCCCAAAGATGGAATGGACACCTTCCAGAGTGGAGGGGAGGGAGTAGGATTGGACAGTAGTCCTCAACTGGGAGCACTTCTTCCCCCTGCCCCCACACCTGCCTCCCAGGGATGTTTGACAGTTTTGGATTGCACAAAACTGAGGGGTGACAGTTGCTGCTATATCTAGTGAGCAGAAGCCAGAGATGCTTCCAAATACCTTACGAAGCACAGGACAGCCCTGGCAGAAAGAATTATCTAGCTCCAAATGTTAAGGATGCTGACTTTGAGATATGCTAGTCAGAAGTAACATTTATTGGCTAGGGGCAGTGGCTCATACCTGTAATCCCAACACTTTGGGAAGCCGACATGGGAGGATCACTTAAGCCCAGGATTTTGAGACCACCTGGACAAAACCCTGTCTCTACCAAAAAAAAAAAAAAAAAAAAAAATTATATCTATGTATATTAGCCTGATGTGGTAGTACATGCCTGTAGTCTTAGCTACTCAGGAAGCTGAAGTGGGAGGAGTGCTTGGACCCAGGAGTTTGAGGCTACAGTGAGCTATGTTTGTAACACTGCACTTCAGCCTGGGCAACATAACAAGACTCTGTCTCAATTAAAAAAGAAAGAAAGAACATTTGTTGAATCTAATTGTCCCATTTAATATCAATGACTGTGCAAGATAAAGTGGTTTTTATGCTAACTTTGGATGAGATTGACCTTTGGTGATTGAGAAACCTTCCTTTGGTTGTTCAGCTACTTCTAGATAGACATGGGATTTTAAACTAGCCATCTATATGTCCAAAACCCATCCCCTTTCCACAAACCCATTAGGTAGGTAGCTCCCTGTCACTGATGATGTTCAGAGCTAAGCAGGGTGAGCACCCACTTGAAAGCAGGGATGGATGAGGATACAAGCCTAAGACATATGTTGCACTAAATGACTTTTGAGGTCCTTAGGCGGGACACATTCTCTGATCACATTCTCTGATTCTATTTTGAAATGGGATTTGTCTTTTTAGCCCCAGTATTAGAGTGGCAGCCAGATATCCCTTCGCTGTGACTAGTGAAATCCCTGTGCTTTGTGCACCTGTGAATCTTACTCCTATTAATATCCTAGCCCTATCAGGCCAGAGCACTGGGGTTCCAAACAGGGGCAGCCAGAAATGCACCATCTTCTGCATCTCATCTGCATTCTGGGCCCAGGCGGTTATTTTTACCTCCATGTGTAAATGAGTCCAGTGATTTCTCATTTAGGAGAACAGCAGAGGCACAAGTGAGGAGAGCTGGAGAAGGAGGGGAACCTATTGTGTACTCTGAGATTGCAATTTAGTATCAGTGTGCTGATCAGTGTCACTCCACTAGTTTAATAAGTAATTATAGTTTCTCTTTTGTGAACAAGGAAAATGGGTAGCTTCACCCAGTGGTTGTCAACCCTGGCCAAAAATTAGAATAAGGTAGAGTGCTTTTAAATCACACCTACAACTGAGCCCCTCCCCCAGAAATTTAATTTTCTGAGGTGAGGCCTGGGTACAGTGATTTGAGAACTTTGCAGGGATTCCGGCGTCTAAGCAGCCCGGGCACCTCTGGTTAACAGCACACCTCAGTGCTGCACATTCTGCCTCAGTACCTGCTGGTGTTACTCTGTCATAAAGAGACTAGAAAAAGAGTGAGTTGGGCCCTGTTTCTCAGCGTGTCTTCAGTGGATTGTAGGGAGGAGGCCTATACTCTGTGTCTAAACAAGCACCTGCTAGACTCTAAAATCTAGTTAATGGAAGTTTCTCCTCATCCTTGGACATCCTTGTTTTATATGGTATACTTTCAAAATACGTATAATCTTTTGCTTAATTTGTTTTACAGAGCTTTGAAGTTTTCCTCTACACACTCTTCTCATCAACCTGATGTGTGGAAAGAAGGAATTTTTCTTTTCCATTGCTGTCATCTAAAATTGTTAGGTGGTGTGGGATGGGGAGGGGAGGGAGTGGGGGGACTTGGCTTTAACTACTTAGGAGTTTTCAGGGAAATGTTTTTATAACAACCTAGTTAATAACTTGACTTTATGATAGATTCCGTTCCTTCATTCATTTTGTCCTCCAGAGGCTTTTATACCCAGCAAAGTGGACCATGGTGTATGATTCAAGAAGGGGGAGGAGTACGTCTTTCTTTGGAAAGGCAGGGATGGAAGGTTGTGATTTAGAAAGGGGAAGCAGGAAAGGAGAGCCACAGAAGGCAAGCACTATTCTCAGGCCAGATCGGTTTCAAGGAAGAGGACATATGGAAGGATCTAGAAAATGATTTCTTTAGAATTGCCCATGTCCGAGTCCCCTGGAAAGTCTTTGTATATCCCTAGAGCTGTGCATGCTCCAGTTTGAAGAGCTCTGCTTTAAAAGATATCGGGTGTGGGCGGGGAGTGAAGTAAAAGAATAAAACTATTCCGTTCCATTTGTTTTCTCTTTCAAACTTATATGTTACTCATTTCGTTTTTATATCAAAATATAGATGAGGGAAGAAGGGCGCATGGCAAGATTTGGCAAGCGTAATTCACGAGGGGTATGGAGTTGGGGATGACAACATAGCATACTAGGATTTTTGAGCAGGGATTGGGGGAGGCTGTTCATGTTTTCCTTACAACTCTGGTGCATGAAGTACATCTGCATCACGATGGAAGACTGCCTGGGTTCATGTTTTGGCCACTCCCTACTAGCTCTGTGACCTTGGGCAAGTTTCTTTCTTCTTTTTTTGAAATGGAATTTCACTCTTGTCGCCCAGGCAGTCTGTGAGGCAGGAAGCACGCTGGCAGGACTCCAGCTTTGCAGAGAGTTCCTGCTTTCCTTTTTTTCCTTTTTGTCCAATAAGTCCCATTTTTCTCACCCTTTAAATTGTGAGCCTAATTTTTTGTTGTGACAAGGACCCCTCTTTAGCTGAACTAAGGAAAAGTCCTGCAACAGATCTAACTATGATGCCAATGCTTGCATTGAGGCTGTTTAATGGAGACTTTATGAAAAGTTAGCTAGTGTCCTTGCATAAACCTATATGACTCTAGTTCAGAGCCTTCAGTAATTACAATTCAAGAATAAAACCACACAGCACTTCCATTGCCATGTAATTTGTTGTTGCTGGCTTGTGACATTCCACATACCCCAACTATGAGCCAGCCAGGCAGTGGGATGGACTGTGAGGTTCAGATGCCCTGAGATATGTGAGGAAGAGCTTTTAGCAATAAATATGAAAATGAAATCAAAGTAAAAACTGGCATTGAACCGCTGGTGTACTTAGGGTTCCTTCTACCCAATCCAAGTCATTTCTTGACACCGCATGGTTACTAAGAGTGTCTGTCATTCAGTATTTCAGATTAAGATCTGTTCTTTGGTAGTTAAGTTCAGAGAAAAAATATAGGATCTAAAAGTATCATTGCTATTTTTTCCTTGATACGTTTAATCTGGTATTAAAATTGCTTGCAGAAGATTTGATTTTAAAAGAGTAGAAAAGTGACACTTATTCTGGTAAAATTATCCTGAAATCTTGAGAAATTAAGACAAATTGCACCATAAAACCAGAAGCACAAAATTAAACAATATTATAAAGAGAACCCAGTGACACATTTTCCTTCTAAATTAACTTTCAAATTAACTTTTAAATTAAGTTCAATCTCATATCAGTTTGCTTTGTAAGAAGTAGAATATGTGTAAATGTTTGCCTTATTTTTGGCATATTATATTCATTAAAATGTTTCAGTTTATTCAGCAAATACGTTTAGCATTTCTTTCACAAGAAAGACAGTGGAGGAACAATTAATAACAGGACCCCAGTAATACCGGAGGGGTTTTTACATCTGCATTTTTTGCAAAAGTAAAATAACCTTATAAGAAGCTGTCAGTGGCGTTGCGCAACTGGACAGCTTTGGAGTAGATGTAACAGATAACTGTGATGCCAGGCTGTGCCCCAGAACTTGTAAGCATGATAAGCTCTGGCTTCTTCCCTCCTCTGAAAAGGTACAACTCAAGAGACAGTTGTTTCCCCTAGATCTGTAACCAAGCACGTCTGGGTGAAAGGGGAAGACATCTCTTCACAGAGAGGAGAATAAAGGTGGTGACTGTCAGGGTAACAGGCAGTATGGACTGTGCTACAGGCAGCTTCCGTGCCTGGGTGGTGGGACAGCCAGTCCTGCGCTCAGTGTGAGTCTCAGGCAATGACCTGGCCACGCCTCCCTTGGGCTACTTCTTCCTCCACCGTCCTCCACGTTTGCTTTGTGTCAGCGTCAAGTCAGTAATGCTGGTCTGCAGCTCCCAGCCCTCCTGATGGGCACTGCACTGAGGCCTTAGTGGGCATCACCTGATGCCCTCATCACCCAGCGAACAAACACCTGCTGACACGAAGCATCCCCGAGCGGAACCCTTCTGCGGGAACACCACACCCTCCGTGTCCTGAGTGGGCCGCACCCTTGTGGTGCTCAACTGGGTCACTTCGCACTGTCCTCAGCGCTGTCCTTAGTGCTCTCTCTCCAGTCAGCTCTCCTGCTCAGGCACCTTTTTGGGACACAGTCCTTGCCAGTTTTTCCTTGTTTAATGTCCTCATGCGTCTTCGCTTGCCCCAGGAGACTGTCCTCTTGAGAGAGCGATTCATATGTGACCCTGAGGCCCGTTCTCAGCTTCCCTCCCCACCACTGCCCCACGGGGCCACGCCTCATCGGTGACATGGACCTTTTGGTCAGCGAGCCCTCAGCCAGATGCTCCCGTGCTGGCCACTCCTGTCCTCCCTGCTCCATCCTCCCTGCATACCCCTGCCTCAGGACCCTGCTTGAAGTTATGTCCTGCATGGCCATCCCTGGCCTTCCCTTGGCAGAATCTGTCGCTCCCCCAAGGTGTCCCTGCAGCATTCTGCTCATGCCTCTGCTACGTGGCAGAACTGTGTTGTCCTAACCTGTCCAGAGCTCCAAAGCCCCCAGACCCTGTGGCTGCTGAGCACTTGAACCGTGGACAGTCCAGATGAGGATGTGTGGGGAGAGATGCCTCCTGCCTGTGGCTGAGCCCTGCCTGAAGGAGCTGAGGAGGAAAAGCTCCTAAGCACAACAGTGCTGCTCACCTGGGCATCTAGTTGGCAGAGTCCTGTCCCAGTGTTCGCACCTCCAGTTTCCTTAAGTTCAGATTATCAAGTGCTCCTATTGCAAAAAAAAAAAAAAAAAAAAAAATGGTAATTCTTGTGGCCATTAGTTGACCCCACCCCTGGGATATGCTTATATTTGGAGTGGGGCAGAGAACTGAGTGTGCTTGAACCACCTCCACCCGCCCAGAGGGAGGTGGGGACATCAGGCACACCTCATCCCCTGATGTCGTAGCTGAGTACCTGGAGCCACCAGGACTCCCTCTGAGCCCTCAAAGGAGTATCTTCTCACTGCCCCTTTTATACTGGTCTAGTTATGCTTTGTGGTTAAAACCAGGCTGCTATTGCAGGGCTGCTGCAGTCTCTGCAAGCACAGAGAGTGAGCGAGAGCTCACTCTCGCTCTCACTCTTGCTCTCTCGCTCGCTGTCTCTCCAACTTCAGTTTAATTTTTTAAACTTCATTAATAAGTGTTCCTCAAAATAGATGGCCTTCCTGGTTGTAGGTGCAGCCAGCAGGGTTGAGTTCTGCTGCCTTCCAGCATGGTTTTCCTCGGACCTGTAAAAGTCCTGCAAATTTGCTCTGACACTTTGTTGACATGGAGGTCCTGTTTGTTGTTATAAATAAGAACCAGTGTCTTTAGGACACACCATACTCTGTATAACAGAATGGCAGATTTTGTCCCTTACTTCTTAAAAACTAAATGGCAGAGGAGCTGGCCATGTAAAAGCCCTGTGTGTGTTTACCAAAAAGTACTTGAATTTTGTTTGGGTTTTGTGTTCTGGTGCATACGAAGTGAATTTTGGTAGGGTATGTGCATTCAGAGAATATGTCATCACACTTTTTTCTTTATTTGAATACCACTTGGCTCTTATTTAAGGTAATTTCAGTGACATATTTTGAATCTATTCACCCTGAAAGGCAGAGGCACCGCCCAGGTGCAGAAACCTTCCTTGGGTTATGCAATGCCTAGTGTGGGTGGAACCACACTCACATTTTACCTCTTCCTGAATCACAGCCCTGCTCTGATTGTGTGATAGAAGCTGATGTGCCTGATAAGTGGAAGGAGGAAAAGGAACATTCTTCCTTCCTTTTCTCTGTAATGCCAAAGCTGGCATTGTGCTTTGCTGAGGGCCTCTGTCAGCACTGGGGCCTGTGTCCCATTTGTGGGTTGTAACTCACAACTTAAAAAGATTACCTTGATACATAGCTTCAGGAATACACATGGGTCGTTTTACCAAGAATCACCAATTCTTTTGCTCTGTTACCCCAGCTGGAGTGTGGTGGCACAATCATAGCTCCTTGCACCCTCAACCCCCTGGGCTCCCAGCTGGGGGTCTTTAGGACCCCAGTGTGAGCTGTGGGTGGCCCTTCCTTTCTTTAATGCTTATCTTTCTGCACAGTCAGATGCTCTCCCTTTGAGCTTCCATGTGAAGTTCACTGTGCACCCAACCATGCTACCACCGCCTCTGTCTTGAAAGGAATAGCGTGAGGTGGTCATTGGTGTATAGTAAGATTGGAATCACGTCCTCCAAGTACAGTTCTACCCTAAAGATAAGAGTTCCTGTGGTTTTGGTTTTTTTTTTTTTGAATGGATGTGTTCTTTGAGAAATTGAGTCTTGAGTATTTTGTGAGGACATCTAAGCCTGGCGTCCACGTCAGTGCTGACAGCTTTGACCTAGTATGCACTCACATCTGGGGAAATGCCCACAGGCTATAATCTCTTCTACTGGAGCAATTATAATAGTCCCCGGGCTTCAGGTCCTGGTGGCATCCACCCTCGGTGGCAGCATACCCCTCTGCATGAACAGGGCACCCTCTTGTCCCCTTCTTCTTACTTAATAGTGATTTTTAAAGGGGAGGGCGGCAGTCCTGAATGTAGTTCATCAGTATTTACTGCACAAGCTCTAAAAGAGACAGTGTTTTATTTGTGTATGTAACTTTTCCAATATCAGAATATGAATTTTTGTTTCACCTGGTAGGACACGTTTCAGGGGCTCCATTCTACATTGTCATTTCACTGGGAAAATATTTGATGGCTCATTAGAAGGGAGCATTTATTATTTTGTTACTAAAGGGTGCATTTTCAGCCTTGAGAGTTGTATGGCAGGTAATGGCTTGGAAATTGACAGCATTTTACCACTTAACCACAGGAAATACCAGTGTTCACCATACGGGTTGAAGTTAATTTGGTTTTGTAGGCTATTATAGTTAACTTGATGCTTCATGGAAATAATTTTGTATTGGAAATCATTAAAAATTGATTTGATTAATGCTTTTATAATGTTGGTATGAGATGTTGCACTGTGGTGGTGATGACTTAAGGGTGCTGGGATGGCCTCAAACGTTGTCCCTCCAGGGCCCACAGGCAGAATCCTGCACAGTAGCACACCTCCCAATTCCTCTTACATCAAACAGAGGTGTTCCTTCAACATGCCTGCTCCTCCCCGTGGCATGAAGGCACCAGGAGGTTCTCTGATCCCGTTAGATCTCCTCTGTGGTGGTGAAGACATTTTTGTTTGTTTGTTTTTGAGCTGGAGTCTTGCCCTGTCTCCCAGGCTGGAGTGCAAGTGACGGGATTTCAACTCACTGCAACCTCTGCCTCCCCGGTTCAAGCGATTCTCCTGCCTCAGCCTCCCAAGTAGCTGGGACAACAGGCACTAGCCACCACTCCCGGCTAATTTTGTATTTTTAGTAGAGACGGGATTTCGCCATATTGACCAGAGTGATCTCGAACTCCTGACCTCAAGTGATCTGCCCGTCTCAGCCTTCCAAAGTGCTGGAATTACAGGCGTGAGCCACCATGCCTGGCCATATTTGTTTTTAATCGGTGTAGTATCCCTAACCTAAATATTTTACATGGCCTGAACTTTCTGTAGTTTTGGCAACAATGGGATCTTTTGAAACCTAGATCTCTCAGCCAACTACATCTTCCATTGACTGGTGAAACCCTAGTTTAAGCCAGTTCATTTTGACCATGTGCATTCCTGTACTTGATCCCTATTTTGTTTCAAAAATAATTTCCATCTCTCTTCATGTAAATGAATAAGAGCCTTCTGTTTCCTTTAATGGCGAATTGCCTCATCTTTTACTGTTTTAAAAAATTATTTTAACATAATGAGAACATGTGATAAAAGGTGTAAGTGAAGTTTCCTGGCTTTGCAGTACCTCAGGGAATTCGGTAAACTGTGTTCCATTTGAGGAAAGAAACAGTTGGAGTAGGAGGTAGTGTAAAGATAACATAGCAAATAAACATTTTACCAGAACCTCTAAAGTCTCATCAGACTGTGCCATCATCAGAATCCCTCCCTTCTCATCCACACCGTTTAAAGCCAGCATCCAGTGGGAAGCCCAGAGCTGGTACCGCCTTGCTTTCCTGCCAGTTGCTGACATATGGCACACAGTGTCAGTTAAGGGCACAGGCTGATGGGCACCTCAGCCGCACACCTCTCTGGTTTCCCATCTGTAAAATGGGCACAATCATTGTACCTGCCTCTGAAGGTTGTTGCGAGGTCTAGACGCAGCCTTGGCACAGAGCCCACAGAGAGGGAGCACTGTGTAAAGACCGGCTGCCGGTCGTTAGTACTGGGTGCCTGTCTTTTGGTGTCTGGGCAAAGCTTTAACCTGTTTTATCAGTTTAGAACTCAATGTCTCCCTGGCAAAACAACATGGGCATGTAGATATTTTGTGAAGTTTCATTGAAATGCACTTATGTTAATGGTTCAGGGGCAGCCTTTCAAAGCTATCAGGTTGTGAAACAGCTTTGAATAAGATTGTCTTGTCCTTCTGCTGATTGTCTTTTCTTTCCCATGTTAGCAGCCGTAGCAGCAGGAGGAGAGGTGGCAAGTAGCCACACTACTCTGCTCACATAAAGCAGACAATTTATGGTCAATATTCAGTGAATTTCCTTTTTTTAATAGTACAGTTAACTGATATTTATATTAGCTTTAAAATTATAGCAAAATCAGCCCAGGCGTGGTGACTCACGCCTGTAATCCTAGCACTTTGGGAGGTCGAGGCAGGCAGATCGTTGGAGGTCAGGAGTTCGAGACCAGCCTGGCCAACGTGGTGAAACCCCATCTCTGCTAAAAATACAAAAGTTAGCTGGGCGTGGTGGTGTATGCCTGTAGTCCCAATTACTCAGGAGGTTGAGGCAGGAGAATCGCTTGAACCCAGGAGGCGGAGGTTGCAGTGAGCTGAGATTGCACCACTGCACTCCAGCCTGGGTGACAGAGCAATAGACTCCATCTAAAAAAAAAAAAAAAAAATAGTGAAATCAGCCAAATAGAGAACTAACAGGCACACTGCCTAACTCCTTGTGTAACTGTCATTGGTGTGAGTCACTGGGGCAGCGTGATTAGGTCTGAGAGCTGGAGAGCAAGGCTCTCATTATTCTCAAGGCCTTCTGCTGACTGCTGCTTTTGGTAAGACATACAGAATCTATGGACACTCTCTTTACCGCTTTATGCTAGATGAGGCCTCTCCATGTTGAGTTGTAGCAGATACAGCTAAGAAAGTAAAAGAAATGAAAATCTCATCAGAAGGGTTGGGACTAGTCTCATTCTTCATGCATACCCAAACCGTGGTAACTTTGATTTTTTTATTATCGTGTATGGATTGTTTAGAGGAGACAGATGGCTTTCCAGTTCATCAAATTTTTTCAATTATCTAAAAGGAATTCCTAAGCTTGGAGCGAGTCATTTCAATAAATCTCATTCATATTTACCTGCTGCTTTCTTTTAAATGGAAGAAGAGAATGCTTTTCAAGTACACTTGAAAAGTAGCATCTGTAAATTAGAAACTTTCTCTGTAAGCTAGCAGAGTAGAAATAAGAGACCAGGATTCAGCACGAGGTAGGCTGGATTCCTTCTTGGGTGACTCAAGCTAGCTATGGGGCTGGTCTGATCACATCTAAAGAACTGCCAGGCTTTTATGCATTTTGAATGTGGTGGAACCAGCTGCATATTTTTATATGAGAGCGGCAAATACTCATTGTGTCCCATTTGCTTCTTGGGTCATCTAAACATCAGAGGCCACGCCACAAGCACCATAACTGAGGGACACAGTGTGACTGTGGTCTGTTGGACACCCTGTGGTCCAGGCCTGTGACCCCTGGGGCTGAATCATGACTTCCCAGATGACTCCCAGAGCCTGAGAGGAGACTAGTGTGTGTCTCCCAATGATTTTTCACCTGGGCCTCTTTGAAGTCGGGAGAGATACGTGCAGTATGGTGGATGTGGAGGGGGAGAGGCATGGTGTGTCCAAAATTAGCAGGACCTGATCCATAAACATGGATTCTGAAGCAGTGTACTTACTAAATCAAAAAGCGGTGTACTTACTGGATTTAAAAAGTGTGTGTCTTTTTTTGTGAGATGCAGTTTGTAAGATGCATTCATAACTAGGCCATACACTGTTTCCGCTGGCTCTCAGCTCTCAAGAAGCTCTTTAGTTTTTAGCATTGGATCAGTAAACACTTGTTAAAATGTTCCTAGCATTTCTTTGCCATCTTCTCTTTCAGCTGGACCCAGCTGTGCCGTCAAACCCTCTGTGGCCCTGCCTGTCTCTTCCCTGACTGATCATGTTCTCCCAGCTTCTGCAGAGGCTTCCTTAGCATTCTGCTTGCTAGCAGACACCAAACAGAATCCCAGCCAGCTCAGTCCAGGCGCACAGGCTCCTGGTCTCCTGGGGCGTGGTTACTCGTGTTTCTTGGGGCCTTCCGCCCTCCACATTCCAGTGCCAGGCCCTGGACCTTTGTCTCTATTCATGATAAAACATTTTTAGGAAATGCTGACGCTCGGTGAAGAGATGGAAACACTAACTCTTTGTTCTCTTCCTAACAGACACGAGACGACTTCCTGGGCCAGGTGGACGTGCCCCTTAGTCACCTTCCGGTAAGGACAGTCTCATGTTTGATGCTGCGTGCTGGGGGCGGGGGTTTCTAATTGTTTGTAGTCAGCGTATTTTCAGAGTGGTATTTCTTCACCACAGTGGAGAAGGCTGAAATGAAGCGTGTGTGCTGTGGCCCTAGTCCTTTCTGGAAAGTGGTCCTTTCAAGGGGATAGAGGAGAAGCTGGCTATAAGAGTCAAGGGTGCCTGAGTCGTGCACATGCGTTTCCATCCACCAGCTCCCTCTCTTTTCTGCACTTCAGCTGCTCCACGTTTGTGTATCACATCCTATAAAACAGACACTTCCTTCACTCAGGCCTCCCTTCTTGTCACTTACTGTTTCTGCTTCCTAATGCATCCTCCGGGTGCCATCAGATGTTTGCGCTCTTTGTCTGGAACTGCACATGCCGTTTCTCTTGGATACCTCTACACAAGCCATAATAGCAGATCCCAGATTTTGGTGTCTGGCTTTCTCAGTCAGCATGGAGACAAAAGAAGAGCCTGTTCATTCTGAGTGAACTTGTCAGCTGGGAACACCCACCCTTGCTGGAACACGCACTGAGTTAGCATGTGTGGCGCTGCCATTTCTCTCTGCTCCAAGTAGCAGAGCAGTCGAGGCTGTTGACTAGTGACAGGCATTAGAGGTGTCACCCGAAACAGGAGGCCGGGCAGACAGAATGTGGGGGTAGGACCTGGAGGCCTTGAGAAAGGTGGATCCCTAGCTCCTATTCCAGCTTCAGTTTTCCAGCTTGTCCCAGCCTTCCTCCTGGCCTTCTTCCCTGGGCAGCATGGCGTGGTAGAAGTAGCAGCTGAGAGAGGAAAGGCGAATGTTTCTGCCTTACAAGGGCATTGTGTTATTTTTTTAAATGCTTTGTGTGAGCAAGTAGCATAACTAGTCTATAAACTAAAGTGACTTAACCCCCTAGCATTAAGCTTCCTGCTGTTTGGAAATTATGGCTGTTTCCATATGTTAAATACCAAGAAAGATTGTATCTTACCAAGGAAGCTTTGAAGATGTGTTGTGAAGGAAGGTGATAGCAAGTAATTTACTCTTACTCACTCAGGGGAGCTGTTAAGGAAGAAAGGTTGCAAGGTTCCAAAGGACTGGAAGTGAAAGTGATATTCTTAAAATAGCTTGTTTGTTTCTTTATAAAAATCTGAAACTCCAGGGTGCCACGGGAGGGGCCTGCGTGGGGCTTCTGCGTGAGACCTGTTCCATGAGCCATCAGAAACCTGACTATTCTCTTCAGGTCACATTAGGAGAATGTGACTGTTTCACCTTTTGTGAGGAAAGACGTCACATACTTCTGCATTGGGAGGGCTTCTGTGTATGTTCTTCAAACTGAAGCTGCGATCCTCTCACACTTTTGGACAGTGTTGGTTGATGGGCCAGCTCTTCTCTGGACATCTCCAGCGACCCTTTCCCTAATGTAAAAACCACATCTTAGCCAAGGGAAGTTATTTTCTGAGAGGCACATATTCTAATATTCTCTAAGAGGCAAAAGTGACATGTTTAAAAACCTTGCTCCGACAAGCTCTTGTTTGAGTGAGTGAGTGATGCTTGGTGTTAAAAGGTTGAGCAGGGCTCCCAGAAAATAGAAAAAGGTTCCTCCTCCGAGACCAAGTCAGTAGAAAGAATAGTTTAGCTTTGGATTCTGAGTGGAGGCAGCGTCAGTGAGCCTCCAAAGAAGGAAGCGGTGCGGAGGTGCAAGACGGGAATAGAAGCCAGCCGGTTACAGAGGTAGAGCGGTGACTGCCCAGAGAGGACCGAGTGCCTCTAGTTACTCGTGTGCCCAGAGGGTGACTTGCAGTGGAGTGCTTCACCTCCATACTTAAAACTCACTAGCTGGCCGGGCGCGGTGGCTCAAGCCTGTAATCCCAGCACTTTGGGAGGCCGAGACAGGCGGATCACGAGGTCAGGAGATCGAGACCATCCTGGCTAACACGGTGAAACCTCGTCTCTACTAAAAAAAACTACAAAAAACTAGCCGGGCGAGGTGGTGGTGCCTGTAGTCCCAGCTACCCTGGAGGCTGAGGCAGGAGAATGGCGTGAACCCGGGAGGCGGACCTTACAGTAAGCTCAGTTCTGAACACACCTCTCAAGCCTGGGTGAGAGGAGGAGGCTCCGTCTCAAAAAA
>NW_016809830.1:3842332-3856694 GCF_001698545.2 Rhinopithecus bieti | reverse complement strand
AAAAAAAAAAAAAAAAAAAAAAAAAAAAAAAAAACTCACTAGCTGTTTGCAGCCAACTACAGTCAGGGAGATGGACCACAAAGAAAACAAAAGGAGAGGTGTGAAGGTATATTATTTATTCATGTGGCGGTAGAACCCAGGTAGCATGTTCTGAATGCACGTGGCTTTTGAATCCGGTATTTCAAGTGTTCTCGTGTGTATGTTTGGTCATGTGTAGAGGACACTCGTGGGGAAATTACAGTGGCATTCTATTTTGTGTGATAGCACACAAGTGTGAGTGTGGAGAGGGTGGGAGCACATGAGTATTTTGTGGAGTGAATTATGGATGCTATGTTCTTGATTAGTATATGACCATTGTCAAGGTGGATTATTTACAGTCTACAGAATCAAAATTTGTCAAAACCACCAAATTTTAGATAAAAGGAAATAGGCAGACCAGGCACAGTGGCTCATGCCTGTAATCCCAGCACTTTGGGAGGCCAAGGCAGGAGTTCGAGACCAGCCTGGGCAACATGGCAAGACTCTGTCTCTATAGAGAAACTTAAAGATTAACCAAGCATGATGGCACATGCCTGTTGTCCCAACTGTTTGGAAGGTTGAGGTGGGAGGATCACTTGAGCATGGAAGGTCATTACTACACTGAGCCATGGTTGTACCACTGCACTCCAGCCTTGGAGACAGAGCAAGCTCTCCTTTTGCTTTTACATTGAGAGACCAAGAGCAAACTTAGCTTTAATTGTACCATCGTTGACTTTTTTCAACTACCATTTTCACATTTGTCTGTTAAATTCAGTGCATCATTGCCTAAAAGTTCATACGATATTTGATAACTTGTATCTATTAGTTATTTAGAGATAAAGAGAACTCCGAGATCTGTATTAACACAGAGTGAGATTTCTGGCAGATGTCTGTCTGTTGCACCTGCCTCTTGACTTGTCAGCTCTGTCTCCCCTTCCCCTGGAGCCCTCAGCAACCCACCTTTGCCCAGCCACAAAATATCTTTGTCCCTGGAAAAGGCAGTGGGGCAGAGAGAGCTATTTTATAAAACATTAAGTTTTTCTAAATCCCAGTCATGTGCCACTGAAGACAGCCATGGCTCTCTCTGGAATTTAAATTTTCATAGATGAGGCGTTTTCAGGGTGGTGGTATTATTTGATGCCCTGCCTGTGCTTGAAGGTAGCTCAGCTGATCAACATCCTTTTACCCCCCTTGTATAAGTTTATGGTTGGTAGCAGGTTGCAGGCTGATAGTTCCCTTTCATGAGTGCAGAATTCAAAGTCATGGAGTTTGGAGGGACTTAAGAGACACTGATTTGCTCCCAGTATTTTCCAGGTGAAAAAGCCTGGGCCCGTAGAGGGAGGGGACTTGCCCAGGAATAAGTATATCATTGGTGGTGCTGGATCTGACCCTGGGTGTCCAGCATCATTGTGAGCCTGTGATGTGGTCAAGGGTGTGGGCATGGGTTGGATTCGCCCAAGGCTTACGTGCTTGCGGTGGTTGCATCCAGGTTTCGAGTCTAGGGACCCAGCAGGGCCCTCTCCTTCCGTTTGCCTGCAGAATCCTTTATCTCACTCCATTCCATAGTGAGTGCACCTAGGCTGAAAGCAACTACTCTCTTTCAAGATGAAAGTACTGTGTATCCAGATTTTCTTCTGAGTGCTTTTACCCTGGAATGGGGGCAACATTGTGGCTATTGGGGCCAATAGCACTGTTTGCAGCAGTCTAAGATGGCTTTCCACCAGGAGCACCCTCAGCGCCATCCTGGGAGTCTCCACTCGCCTCTGCTCCAGGGAACAGGATCAGATTGGAACCCGGATGAATGCCAAGAAGAATCTTGTAGTTATCTATAAGATCATCTTCTAATTCAGGCTAGAGAATTTCCATGAAGGTGAACTTTCATTTTTAATGCCCTAACTGTTACTGCTTGGCATTGAGTTGGCAGTACTGACAAGTGACATGAACATGTAGAATTGGCCAATGAACATATCCAGTGTTTGCTGAGTGTGCCAGGTGCCCTTGAGAACATTATAGAAACCAACTCAGTTGATTGGTTTGATCCTCACAGCAGCCCTGTAAGATACGGTTACAGCCCCATTTTATGGATGAGGACACTGAGGCAAAGAGAGGTAAGGAACTTGCCCTTAGCCACTTGGCTCTGTAAGTAACAAAGCCAGGATGCAAACCTAGGATATCTGCCTTTAGACCTGTGTGGCATCAGTCATGTAAGCTGCATAGGGTATGGACAGACTCACGTTCAGAGTCCCTCCAAGCTCCATGGTTTTCCCTCTTCACTCTCTTGCATGTTCTCTGCTGCTCCTAGATTGCTCATGCCCACTGGTGATCCTGTAGGCTTTGTCATACTGTTTGATTTCCTATATTTAAACTGTCCTTTCTCCCAATTCTCCACCTCTCAAAGCCTTCCCGTCACCCTGTATTTGACTCCACATCCAAAATCATTTTGATTTCCAAGTCAGAGTCAGCCTCTTCACTGTACCCCAAGTCTCACAGAATGTCACCTCTCTATGTCAGTGAATTTGTTCTGCCTTAGCTTCTAGTGGATTGTTGACACAATGGCTCTTCCCTTGTAATTGTAACCGTAAGGGCTGGTATACCATGTTGTATCCACATGTCATTCACATAATATTGCTCTCAAATTATTCATTGGTTGGCAGGGCATGGTGGCTTATACTTGTAATCCCAGCACTTTGGGAGGCCAAGGCAGGAGAATTTTTTTGAGCTCAGGAGTTTGAGACCAGCCTGGGCAACATAGGAAGACCCCCATGTCTATAAAAAATAAAAATATTAGTGAGGCATAGTGCACACACCTGTGGTCCCAGCTACTTCGGAGGCTGAGGTGGGAGGATCACTTGAGCCCAGGAGGTCAAGGCTGCAGTGAGCTCTGATTGTGCCCCTGTACTCCAGCCTGGACAGCAGAAGAAGACCTGTCTCTAAATTAAATAAATAAATGTTGGCTAAATAAATGAAAAAAGGAAGGAAAACCAGCAATAGTTTTCTTAATAAATTTTCCATTTATTTCCTTCTATATATTTACAAACCTTTTGGTAGAAAATATTTTCAAAATGTGTGCTTATTACTGCCTCATAAGAACAGTCTAGAAAATATAATTTACTTTATTCAACAATAATGAATTTTGAGAACCTCCATAGTTTACTACAGATCAGTTGAACTGAGTGCTTACATGAGTACTTACTTTGTGCCAGGCAACATTCTTGGCACCAACGATCCAATGGTGAGCAAATTCAAGTCTCTGTTCTCATGGGCTCACATTCTGGAAGTGATGGATGATAAACTAGTATGTCAACAAATGAACAGGCACTTTCAGACAGTGATATGAGGAAGCTACAGCAGGACGGTAGGCTAGGGGCGTGATAAGGGTGGCTGATGGTGGGAACTCTGAGGATGTGACCTGGGATCTCATACTTGGATGCCAAGTGGAAACAGCCGTGCCGTCTGGAGTCAGAGTTGTCCAGCAGAGGGAGCTGCCTGTGCATGGGCCCTTCTGCAGGACATATAATCTGCATCCATGGCAGATGAGGACAGGATGGTTGGGAGTACAAGGAAGGAAGAGAGAGACTGGTTCCCAGTGAGGGTAAAGGTGATTCAAAGCCAGATTATAGTTGGCCTTCTAGGTCATAGGAAAGAATTTCCTGTTTATTATGAGAGGAGTAGGAACCCATTGAGAGTTTAAAGCAGAGAATGACATAAACAGATAACATTTCAAATAGAAGCGCATACGTACATACACATGTGTGCATACACGCACACACAAACCTGATACAGTAAATCATTGGACTGTGGTTTATCTCTTACTATAAAAGTATTTGAAATTGTGTTTAATTGAAGGGTCTAGGTGTTTGAGGTTTTACTGCATATATAGTATTTTAAGATTAATGAAATAGTCACACTTATTTTTCCAGTTTCCTGCTTTGGTAGGCCAGCCAACTTCGCACAATCAAATGAACACCGATTTCTTTAAAAATGAACAAATACCCTACTTGTACTCATAGCTTCATGAACTAAACCTCAGCAGAAGGTCGATTGGTGCTGCTTCCTGGGGTGATCTCTGTGCAGGAGAAGAGTCTTTCAATTCTCTTAGGCTGATGATGTGAGATTTTAATGCAAAAAACAAAGTTGCCCTCAAAGATTAAATCTTGTATATTCTTCTGTTTACTCCACTCGTATGTGTCTCCAATCACAGGCATATAGCAAGGTACCCCCAGTGACCGCTGGTTCTCTGAAGTTAATCAGCTCTGTGCGACTGAGGCCACACCCTGCAGTTAGAAATTATACTTGGCAATGACAGCTATAATTTTGTCATTTGTCTGTGGCTGGGGCTGGCTTCTAAAACCCGGTGTGGATAGTGACATCTAGTGGATCTCCAGTAGATCAGTTCCGTGGACCGTCAGGTACCAGGTGAAGAACCACATTCAGTGGTGCCACAATCTAAAATTCAAAATACATTCTCTGTGATCCAGTTGGGTGTATCTAAAACATGAAGTTATCAGGAATATTGAAACTTAATTTATTGTTTTTTTCCCCACAGACCGAAGATCCAACCATGGAGCGACCCTATACCTTTAAGGACTTTCTCCTCAGACCAAGAAGGTGAGGCTTGCGGGTGTGGATAGGTGAGGATGCCTGCCCTGCGTGCTGTGGGTATGGGTGGGTGGGGATGCCTGCCCTGCATGCTGTGGGTATGGGTGGGTGAGGATGCCTGCCCTGCGTGCTGTGGGTATGGGTGGGTGAGGATGCCTGCCCTGCGTGCTGTGGGTATGGGTGGGTGAGGATGCCTGCCCTGCGTGCTGTGGGTATGGGTGGGGATGCCTGCCCTGCGTGCTGTGGGTATGGGTGGGTGGGGATGCCTCCCTGCGTGCTGTGGGTATGGGTGGGGATGCCTGCCCTGCGTGCTGTGGTGGTTGGCTTTTGCTGAAGACGATTTTAAGTGTAGCCTTTCAAGTCACACCCCTTCTAACCAATTTTCTTCCGTTATGCATTCAGTCATAAGTCTCGAGTTAAGGGATTTTTGCGACTGAAAATGGCCTATATGCCGAAAAATGGAGGTCAAGATGAAGAAAACAGTGACCAGAGGGACGACATGGAGGTACGTGGATGGCGTCAGGCCTCTCTCCTTGCCTTGAGATCATATTCATGTTTTGCTTTCAAACTTTATAATTGAAGGAAATAAAAGTTTAGAAAGCTTAAATATAAAAAAAGTACATATGTCTGCAAGTTAGTCATTGATAGTCTACCAGTGCATTTATTTGTTTTGGTTAAAGATGAACTTTTTGTGTTACAGCATGAATCTTCGGAGAGATTTCTCTTTAGACAATGCCATGCCCATTCTCCAGTGTTAGCCCCCCAGCTCCGTGGAAGTCTCCTCACACATTGAACTCTGTTATTGCTGTGGACTTGCGGCTCTTTGTAAATTCCTTTTAGCCATTGAAGTCACTTCAAAGTGGGTGAAGGAATTCAGAAAATCACTTTTTTTCAAGTTTCTTACTCATTTGGCCACAGGTGACAGCCTGCAGTAGAAAAACCCTCCTCTAGAAATGCCATTCTGGAATGAGCTGACCAGAGGATGTCCCTTTTTTCCTTGCCGACAGAGCTGCCCGTATTTACCTTGTCACAGACTGATGCTGTGGGTCCTATCGTACCTTTTCAGCACACGCCTTGGACAGTGCTGTTTTGTTAGACAAATTCCCATATTCTCAAAGTGTCCATTAACTGAGACCTCTCTAGGGCTTATTCTCACATCTGTTTGCAGCTGTTGCATGTATGTGATATGTGAATAATGTGTGGTGGAGAAGTTACCCGAACACCCCTCCGCCTGACAGATCGTATTTCCAGGCATTATTTCATTTCCAAGCCTTCATCTCTATATATACATGAAGAGGAATAATGTGGGTGGTAGAAATTTATGAATGTTAACATTTCTTAAGCACGTCAACAGATTTTCATCCCAAATCCAAGGAATTTTTCGCACTCTTCTTGCCTTCCAACTGCAGTAACCAGTGAATTACTTAATTTTCCAGTGATTTTAGCAGAGGATGTTAGGAAGCAAATACGTAATGCCTAAAATATGTGCTGTAAAAATGGAACTCGAATTTTGGTACCATGAAACCCATTGATGTGGACACAGCTAGTGTAGAGGGCCTGAGTAGAAAGCAGCAGCTTTCAGACTCGTGGCTCCTGCGGTTGTTCGGGATGCAAAGAGGAGGCTTCTCTCTGAAAGCCCACCTCCCTGGGGAGCAACAGGGCTCCGGGCCTCTGGTCCCCTGCGCCATGATTTCTGTTAGAACACAGGTGCAACGCAGCTCATCTTCCCTGCTCCCTTTACCTCATGGAGGTGTTGAAAAGATGACAGCTGTAATGTGACTCGCATCATTGGCAGGGCTTTATACAGCCTTAGAGGCCCTCAAGTCAAAATAACAAACATGACATATGGGAAGAGTATGATGTGACTTAAGTAGTGTCACCAAATCATGTTGTCCTGCTATGTAGTCATCTTAGAGGGCAGCACAATTAATTGGCCATTACTCAAAAGATTTTTGAGGCCTTTCTAGAATTGATTTTTTTTTTTGGCCTTCAACTGGGAATTTACTCAAATGTGTCCCCGAAGCCATGGCTAGAGCCAGAGAGCCCCAGAGCAAGGAGAAGGTCACACAAGGCTTCTCCTTGCTGCCCTTGTGATGACCTCTTCTTCACAGCCGAAGAACCAACCTCATAATCATCCCTCTCACTTTATTCCACAGCATGGATGGGAAGTTGTTGACTCAAATGACTCGGCTTCTCAGCACCAAGAGGAACTTCCTCCTCCTCCTCTGCCTCCCGGGTGGGAAGAAAAAGTGGACAATTTAGGCCGAACTTACTATGTCAACCACAACAACCGGACCACTCAGTGGCACCGACCAAGCCTGATGTGAGTACCGTGTGATGGTCCGGAACACATGCACATGCACAGCTAGGGTCAAATATGGCGGCCCTCTGGGACAAGACTGGGAAATAAATCATATGTCAATAAGAGCAGATGGTGGTGTGGTATGAGATTCCTCTCCATTTATGTAAAGCATGCAAGAGCGGTCAGACCTTGTATATTGTAAGCAATTGCCTTTGAGTCACATGCTGCTATTTTCAATATGAGCTGATTTATTTTCTAGGTATTCTTTTATGTCGATTCCTGAAATACAAAGCAGAGGTTGTTTTTCTTAGACTTATCTTACATTTGTTGATTATATTGTTTTCTTCTTCACCTTTCTCTCCCAACTGACCCAGAACAGAACCAGCAAGCAAATTGGCTTTGCAATTTTCTGTTTTCTCTAAGTTTTTGGATTTTTACTCTCTTCAAGGCGTTGATTTGGAAACCTCAAAAAAAAATTTTTTTCTTTTTTTAAGGAAATGTTACCTTCTTAATATAATCAGAAACACATGGCAGAGTTGCAAAATTAGAATTAGTAATTACTGTGCATTTTAATCCCTCACCAGCTTCACGGATGCAGTAAACCCATTCCTGTTTTGTTCCCTCAGCAATTTGCGGTTTGATTGATAGCGAATAAACACTGGTTAAAACTCATGGACTTTAAACATGGTTTTGTAGCAGCTTGTTTTTAAATCATTTTATATAGCAAGATCTAAGTCTGATGATAATACATCAAAGGGCAAAAACAAAGTCTTAAGGAAAAGGAATTTTATCCTAGAAATTATGAGCTGCCTGGCAGCCAAGACAAGGAGGAAATTATCAATGAACTATATAACTTTCAGTGTGTAATAAAAGCAAGTCTATAGGGTAGTATAATGTTCTTGTCTACTTGAACTCTGAAAGAAATTGGCTAATAATACATTTTAGACAACAAGCAGTATGAGGTATCATGTTCTTAAAAACCTTTTATCTTTAGAAATTGCAAAGATACTGTACATACGACTGTGGTTGGGGAGGGTGGCCAATTCTTCTGGTCTAGGTTTTGTTTAATTTAGAGATAAAGCTTACAGAATCTGGAAGAACAAATAGCCTGTCTTCCCTGAGCCCCCAGGTGGGTTCTCGTGAATATCAGCCGTTCGTGATCAGCTTTAGACGACCCAGCGTGGGCATTAGCTCAAGACAGCAAAATGGTCTCAGGACAGCAAAAATATCAGAGCAGCTGCGTAATGCTGAACTATCTTTTGTTAAAATTTTTTCCCATGGAAATAGTTTGGTGGATTCTTTTTGTTTTTTATATTATTGCTTACTATTTCCTTTTGATTAATGCCCATAGCTATTAGAATTGTTGTAATCCATCATAGCTATTTGTAGTAAAAACGAATTTGGACCCACCTTGGGCTTGGTTACATGTAGTGACCAGAAGAATCTTGGCAGCAATATCCTAAGCAAAGCACCATTATCTACCTTTGCTCAACAGCATGAGAAGGAAGTACCTGAAAAGGTAGGTCCTCATGTGACCTCTGCAGAAAAGTGGCTAGGAGCAACTCACAAAGGAAAAAATCCTGACAGCTAATACTTATATGGAAAAATACTCAACTTCATAAATAAGGATCATGCAGATTGGAGTTCGTATTTTGGGGACAAATGGGGATAATTGCTACTTTCTCTACCTCACTGAGTTGTGAAACTAATGAGGGAATTCTGGAGAAAACACTTCCTACATTTTTAAATATATACTATTTTTTTGATGGCTCCGCAGGTGTATACATGTCCCCACACTCATCAAAGGGTGTACATTAAACATGAACAGCTTTTTAATGTGTTGACAAGACCTCAAAAAGGGGGTTAAAAGAGAAACTATCTTTGGTGACAGTGTCCCAGAAACTAAAACAAAAGTATAACTTGCTGGCTCTTCACTAGTCTAGAGCAACAAGGGAAAAATGCAGTTCTTTTTCTGTGGTTGTTTGTTTGAGACAGAGTCTCACTCTATACCCGCAGTGGTGCCATCTCAGCTCACTGCAACCTCCGCCTCCCAGGTTCAAGCGATTCTCCTGCCTCGGCCTCCTGAGTAGCTGGGATTCCAGGCGCCCGCTACCATGCCCGGCTAATGTTTGTATTTTTGTAAAGATGGGAAGTTTCACCATGTTGGTCAAGCTGATCTCAAACTCCGCTCACCTGAGCTGCCTAGCAGCCAAGACAAAGCCTCTCAAAGTGCTAGGATTACAGGTGTGAGCCACCGTGCCCAGCCAAAAAATGCAGCTCTGAATCCAAGTTCAGGTTCACATGTAGTTTTGGGAGAAGGCAGAGGCGTAACTGCCCTATCAGTGAGGCAGCAATGTCAAAGGGAGAAGCTGAGCCAGAAAGGACACAGCAGAACTTGGCAGAACCTGAGGAGCGCCTGCTTCCAACGGGCATGACTTCTAGAAGGCAAGAGGAAAGTTAGTTAAGGAAAAAGAGTTTCCACTACAACCTCTGCTGGCAGGCTCTTTATTGGAATATAGTATAAGTTCATTTCAGAATGTGTGAGAAAACTTTAAAATTTGTGTTTTAGAAAGAGTCTATAATGAGTGTTCTTGATAAGTACTATATTTCAATTAGTCTGAAATAAAGATTTCAACTTTTGAGATACTAACTTGTGATATAATTTTTGTTAATGGGATATACTGTCTTATTGAAAGTGTCTGTGAGAGTTTTCCCTGAAAAACTTTTTGGCATTTAAACTTGTACACTAAAAGCCTCTGACTAGTATTTTCCTCCAAAGTATGATTATGATTGCCTATAATTTACTGCAAAAAAAAAAAAAGTTTGTGTGGTTTTTTTTTTTTTTTTTTTTTTTGGAGAAGGAGTCGCACTCTGCTGCCCTGATTGGAGTACAGTGGTGCAATCTCAGCTCATTGCAACCTCCACCTCCCGGGCTCAGGTGATTCTCCTTCCTCAGCCTCCTGAGTAGCGGAGACTACAGGCACACGCCACCACACTCGGCTAATTGTTGTATTTTCAGTAGAGATGGGGTTTCACCATGTTGGCCAGGCGCATCTTGAGCTCCTGACCTCAAGGGATTCACCCGCCTTGGCCTCCCAAAGTGCTGACATTACGGGCATGAGCCACCATGCCCAGCCCAAAAAAGTTTTCCAAATTGAATCAAAACTTTTAGATCCTGAATTGAGAGCATCACGTGACAAAAAATAGGGTATGATGTTGCAGTGTTCAGACCCCGGCTGACTAGAGAGGTTATCTCCTGATGTTATTAGGATTTTTAAAGTAGGGTAAAGGGGGGAAATGCAGTGTCACGATTTTGAGATTCTGTCAAAATGAGCTAGAAAGCAGCTGAAAAAAAATTCATGTTGGATCAGGTATACTTCCCTCCAGATGACAACTTTGAATTTGTACCTTTTGTAGTCTTTGGTCAAATTGCTGGTGACCAAAAGTAGCTACCTTATGATTGCTGGATTTCTAGAAGGATTGGGACTGCCCAGCTGCTGTGTGAACTCACCTGTCACCTCTGCTTCCAGAGGCCTGACTTGTCACTGTGGCATATGGGCGGAGGACTTTGATTTCTGTTTTGTATTAAGCGCTAAGGTATATTTTGAAATATATACCTGAAAGATGCTCAGAACGGTGTGACTAATGCATTTTAAAACTGCATGTATTTGATTGCAATGAACCTTAACCTATTTTAGCCATGATATGGTGGGAGAATTTTCACATTGGATGACCAGCTAAGTTATCAGTGTTTGATGCTGACACTTCAGTGGGCATCTGGCCCTCCATGAGCATTGGACTGTCATGAAGGGCCCGATCTCAACCGCTTCTCTTCTTCTCCTTCCCCCTTTCCCACGTGCTCAGGGACGTGTCCTCCGAGTCAGACAATAACATCAGACAGATCAACCAGGAGGCAGCGCACCGTCGCTTCCGCTCCCGCAGGCATATCAGTGAGGACTTGGAGCCCGAGCCCTCGGAGGGCGGGGATGTCCCCGAGGTACGATGTCACCAGAATGCTGCAAAGCCCGGCAGCTCCTTCTTCCCATGTTCTCCAGCTTGATTTTATATCATAATTTCTTCTCTCAGTAAACATTGTTGAGAATGTAAAGATTACAGTGACGCAGCGAATTAATTACCAGCCTGGTTATTAATTAACTTGAAAGTGACTATAAAAGTTGTATTTGACAAGGATATGTGGTTCTATATTGATAGAAATGGGAATAACATTATTTTTATTTTTTTTTTTTCAAGACAGTGTCTTGCTCTGTCTCCCAGGCTGGAGTGCAGTGGTGCAATCTCAGCTCACTGCAACCTCTGCCTCCTGAATTCAAGCAATTCTCCTGCCTCAGCCTCCTGAGTAGCTGGTATTACAGGCACGCACCACCATACCTGGCTAGTTTTTGGATTTGTAGTAGATGTGGGTTTCACCATGTTGACCAGGATGGTCTCAATCTCCTGACCTTGTGATCCGCCCACTGCCTTAGCCTCCCGAAGTGCTGGGATTACAGGCACATGCCATCACACTGGCTAATTTTTTTTCTTTTTTTTCTCTCTTTTTTTTTTTTTTTTTTTTTTTTTTTGTATTTTTTGTAGAGACAGGGTTTCACCATGTTGGCCAGGTCTTGAACTCCTGACCTCATAATCCACCCACCTCGGCCTCCCAAAGTGCTGGGATTACAGGTGTGAGCCACTGCGTCCAGCCCACATTATTTTTCAGTGTGAAAGTCTTAAGATATTTTTACTTTGTAATTTATTCTTCACCAGGGTCTAACCATGTCTCATTAAATGACAACTTGTTTTTTTCATAGTTGAGCTATCGAATGAGCCCTATAACTTGTTTGGGTATCATATGCATATTTTTATTGAGTCGCTTTGACACTTGAAAGAGATTTGTTACCATGAAAATATAAATTTAGGTGAATAGAAATGTGTAATTTTCCCTTTAAATAGTTATGGTATGTTACTTAAAACGTTATGAATTAAACAGCAGGTTAGCCATAATCTTCCATGCTGTCTTACCAGCTCTGTTTACGTACTAAAAATCCATTCTTCTTAGACATTGTGTTAGGAAGGTCATTCACAATGCAGTGATTCAACTTGGAAAAGCAAAAGTAATGATTCCATAATACATTCACTCTAAGTTATTTTATACCATTGTTTAATTACAGCATATAGCTTCTATACTGCTGTCATGGTGAATCCTCAGTGGTTAAAAGTAAAGAAAATCCATGACAATTGTTTGTAAACTCCAGAGAAGCATGTGTGTGTGTGTGTTTTTTTGCCCACACATATAGTAACAAGTGCTGGAAATCAGTCACTGTTCAGAGAGGCAGTGTTACAACGTGAGTAAGAGCACAGCCTCTGTCTGGAACCAGGCCTCTTTGATTCACATCATGGCCCTACCACTTGCTAGCTGTTACCTTGGGCAAGTTATTGTCTGTGCCTCAGTTTCCTCATCTGTTAATTGCAGGAGTAGGCGTATCTTCCTCATGATTATTGTGAAGGTTGTGTGCCTCATGAGAGGCACTTAGTAGGTGTTAATTGTAGTTACCACCGTGGCTATTGTTGTTACATAGCTTTGTTGGGGAGCTGGGTGGATCCCCAGTTCCTAACGTTTACCCCAGTGTCTCTTTCTCTGAAAGCCTTGGGAGACCATTTCAGAGGAAGTGAATATCGCTGGAGACTCTCTCGGTCTGACTCTGCCCCCACCACCGGCCTCCCCAGGATCTCGGACCAGCCCTCAGGAGTTGTCAGAGGAACTGAGCAGAAGGCTTCAGATCACTCCAGACTCCAATGGGGAACAGTTCAGCTCTTTGGTTGTAAGTAGTGGCCTTGTTTGAAAGAAAAGCTGAGCAATGTTTTATTGTTTTTTGTTGCTTTAGGAGGATCTCTTAAGTAAATAGTGACCAAGGGTCTTCCAGCTCCCAGCTAACTCTGACATTTTCCAAAGTTCCTCCTTCCCTAGGAGAAGCAGGACTACACTAAAATTAGCCCAAGCAGGTGAGAATCTTTCTTGATTTGGAAGGCAGCTTTGCTCACCCCTATACCACTAACACTTTCTTGGTTTATAAAGAACTCAAAGAAGTAAAACTTCATGATGTCTGTAATTATTAGCTTTAACCTTGTAGAATTCCTTTCCCAGCCAAAAGGCTCATGAAAATAGTACCTTTATCACAAAGGTAGTATTTCACAGTAACAGTTAAAAGCCATCGGGCCTAATCAGTCCTCTTAAGTCATATTCTGCAGGATTTATCATTCTCATTTCGCTGATAAGGGCACGATGCTTAAGTGGCTCATCCAAAACAAGGTTTGAATGGGAGATAGAAGACATCGCCTAAGTCCCAGAATATGAACCTTGAGAAAGGTTGTGAAATTGTGACACTGTCATCAAGGTAGCATTTTAACTTGGGCTCTCCACCATCAGAAACATACTTTCTAGAAGCCTCAGATGGGCTTAATGCCTGAGCCCAATGGAATCAGTCCCAAAGACCCATGTTTGACAATACAAAGCTGCAGAAATAACCCATAGAACATCCCTGCTTATGCTTAGAATTAAGAGCAAATGAAGTCTCAGTGTTTCTCAAGAAACTGAACTTAAAGGTATGCGATAAGGCCAGGCGCGGTGGCTCAAGCCTGTAATCCCAGCACTTTGGGAGGCCGAGACAGGCGGATCACGAGGTCAGGAGATCAAGACCATCCTGCCTAACCCGGTGGAACCCTGTCTCTACTAAAAAATACAAAAAACTAGCTGGGCGAGGTGGCGGGTGATTGTAGTCCCAGCTACTCGGGACGCCGAGGCAGGAGAATGGCGTAAACCTGGGAGGTGGAGCTTGCAGTGAGCTGAGATCTGGCCACTGCACTCCAGCCTGGGGACAGAGCGAGACTCCATCTCAAAAAAAAAAAAAAAAAAAAAAAAAATGTGCAATAGTAGATGATGGTAGTCACTCCACTGAAAATAGCATCCTAAAAAAAAATAATCATTACTGTGACCGTAACCAACAGAAATGATAGCACTGCATGCAATGTAAAAGCAAGTAAGTACTCACAGGTTGTTACTTTTGGTTATGGTGTTTTTATTTTAAAGACACTATATAGGCTTCTGTTACATGAATTGCATTTGTCATTCAGTTAATGTGATTTCACATTAAAATTCTGTGACTTTTTCAAAAAAAGATGTGTCGCCAAGATGAAAATGTAGTACTAAATGGACAGGATAAAAGAGATTGCATATATATGGGATATTTGAATTGGTAAAACTGTTGTTATAGAAACAACATAAACATTGAAGCCCTGTTTTTTTTTATTATTATTATTTTTTATTATACTTTAAGTTCTAGGGTACATGTGCATAACGTGCAGGTTTGTTACATATGTATACTTGTGCCATGTTGGTGTGCTGCACCCATCAACTCGTCAGCACCCATCAATTCATCATTTATATCA
>NW_016809830.1:3832263-3841810 GCF_001698545.2 Rhinopithecus bieti | reverse complement strand
TAATATCCAGAATCTACAAAGAACTCAAACAAATATACAAGAAAAAAACAAACAACCCCATCAAAAAGTGGGCAAAGGATATGAACAGACATTTCTCAAAAGAAGACATTCATACAGCCAACAGACACATGAAAAAATGCTCATCATCACTCGCCATCAGAGAAATGCAAATCAAAACCACAATGAGATACCACCTCACACCAGTTAGAATGGCGATCATTAAAAAGTCAGGAAACAACAGGTGCTGGAGAGGATGTGGAGAAATAGGAACACTTTTACACTGTTGGTGGGATTGTAAACTAGTTCAACCATTATGAAGCCCTGTTTTTAAAACCTATAAAACCAAGGAGTTACCACAGAATCCATGGCGGTAACACACCTTTTGTAAACCAAGTAAACATCGTAATTTTCTTCAGCATTAGTAATAAGTTAGCAATTTTAGTTCTTCGAATGGGGAGCTCCTGCATTTAATTATTCTAGATGCATGAAATATCCTTAAGACCCAAATACAATATCGTATTATTTTCACATCGTGTTCACTGTTAAATGAGAGTCAAATCTGTATTCAAGGGCAAGAACTTAAGCTTTGGCTGGGCGCAGTGGCTCATGCTTGTAATGCCAGCACTTTGAGAGGCTGAAGCAGGCAGATCACCTGAGGTCAGGAGTTCAAGACCAGCCTGGCCAACATGGTGAAACCCTGTCTCTACTAAAAATGCAAAACTTAGCTGGGTGTGGTGGGGTGCACCTGTAGTTCCAGCTACTCAGGAGGCCGAGGCACAAAAATTTCTTAAACCCGGGAGGCAGAGGTTGCAGTGAGCCAAGATCACGCCACTGCACTCCAGCCTGAGCAACAGTGACACTTTTATTAAAGACTGATTCTTTCACAATAACCAATGTGGAAAGTTTGTAGTAGAATAATTTGTAATCCTTTGGGTATATACCCAGTAGTGGGATGGCTGGGTCATATGGTACATCTAGTTCTAGATCCTTGAGGAATTGCATACAGTAACCAAAACAGCATGGTACTGGTACCAAAACAGAGATATAGACCTAGATGGGTGAATTGTCCCCCATCCCTACCACAGAGTCTTCTTGTACCATTTACTTACCACAAAATGTTAAAAATGAGTGAATACTAGAAATTGATACCATGGATAAACTTGCTGATAAGGAGACTCTGGCTTCTGTATGTGACCTGCTGCTAATCTTCATTCCTGTCAGTTAGGCTTCATTTAACCACATAGACTAATACAAACAAGTGAGAGGAATATTGGACACTACACACTATATCTTTTTTTATTTTAGTTTGATCACACTGTTTTTAATTATTCCTGTCTTTACTACTTGAAGTCCACTTAGAAGCTGAAATTGGCTGAGCATGGAGGCTCACGCCTGTAATCCCAGTACTTTGGGAGGCCGAGGTGGGTGAATCACTTGAGGTCAGGAGGTCGAGACCAGCCTGACCAATATGGGGAAACCCATCTCTACTAAAAATATAAAAAATTAGCCGGGTGTGATGGCGGGGGCTTGTAGTCCCAGCTACTCAGGAGGCTGAGACAGGAGAATCACTGGAACCTGGGAGGCGGAGGTTGCAGGGAGCTCAGATCACGCCACTGCACTCCATCCTGGGCAGTAGAACAAGACTCGGTCTCAAAAAAAAAAAAGAGAGAAGAAGAAGAAGCTAAAATTATAAATACCAGATCTTTCAGAAGTAGGCCAAGATGATGTCTGAGCTCCTCTGAATATAGGATGCAACTGACTCTTTGTCAATTGTAGTAATAAATGTGGGTAGCCATATATCACTATTTCTTATTTCTTCCTCTTTTTCCCCTCTATTCACATCACATTAAAATTTACCTGGAGGATGCATCTTAAAGCAAACTATAAGACTGCTAGCTTCTTACTGTTTGTAAAGCAGCATTAGAGTGTTGCAGAGTCCTGTTGAGTCTCCTTTCCGAAAGTTTTGGTCTCCTCTTATTTTTACCATTAATTCTAAGGACTAATCACAATTCCAGTCTGCTTAACTGAAAATTAAAGTGGAAGATGACTTTTTCAAGGATGACTGTCCTTGCTCTGAAAAGATGTTTCATTTAATTACCTTCTAATATCAAAGAATGGTGAATATGGTTGAGTGATGTATTTGTTAAACCAATGAAAGTTGCTTTCAAGGATATATTTCTTGATGCTTCCTGTCTTTTCCTCTCCTTCCAGCAAAGAGAACCCTCCTCAAGGTTGAGGTCATGCAGTGTCACCGACGCGGTTGCAGAACAGGGCCATCTACCACCGGTAACCCATGCTAATTTCCAGTCATCAGTTAACTTTTTGGGCTTTCATTTACAATCATCTGGGCTGCTGCAAAAAGAGTTTTTCCTGTGTAAATTTATTTACCATATAAATGAGATGTTTTTAAATTTCCTGGCAAATTGCCCTAGGAAAGTGGATTTCCAATACAGAGAATTGTTACTGCCACCCATCTCTAAAATGCTGGAACTTTCATTGCGTTAGTTTTTCACCCAAATTTATACCAATTTTGATTTGCTCACTTAAACTTCTTGGTACATTCGTAATTCCTTTTACTTTACTGAGTTACTATAGTTATGCTCCAGTGATCTGTACTTTGAAAACACGAGTCCCTTTAACCAGGAAGAACTCTTCTGGGCGACCATCCACATGTTCCTTTCCCTTCCTAATGACCTGAAGTCTGAACTCGACAGAGCCTCTCTACCTTCTCTTTAAAGGCAGCTCTGCTCACCAGGAATTGGCTATAATTCTTTCCAACTCTCTCATCATTTTAATAGCTATCAGCAAATGTAGAAGTGTAGGGGATTTTGTAACACCTGATGTATGTAAAAATAAATATTCAAGTTGGAAGGTAGACTAGAACTGCCTTGAGAGATGTTTGATGTACACATGAAAAATAAGAAATTTTACATAAATTTGTTTCTTTTGGAGGTGAAAATATGTGGTTTTAACGTGTTCAATTTGATGTTTTACCTTGACAGTTTTGTCTGTTGCTATAAAACCTTCATGATTTTAAGACTAATAATGTATTATGTATGAATTTGAAGGGGAAAAGTGCATTTAAGGTTTTTGAAATCACAGTGTCTTCCTTCTCATATATGTTTTTTCTTGACTTCAAAGGATATTTCGGCCTAGGTTTTCATTTTTTATGTTTGAGAAAAAATTAATGAGTATACTAGTCAAGGAAGCAGCCAAAATAATAGAGTCATTTGTGACTTATGCTGGAGAGACTTAATAATAAGCTTGAGAAGAGCATCTTTTCTGGGATGGTTTCAGTACAGGGCCCCCACAAACAAAACAATTAACTGAGATGGACTGGTGGGATCCTTCTCAGCCTCATGATCTGTGATTTTCCTTGAACGAATGGCACTTTCTCTCCTTTTCAAAATCAATGTCAATGTTATTTCCCAAAGAGCTCACTTTCCTGGAAACTGGTGATTCTTCCCTCTTTCTTTGTACTTTGTGATGCTGTAAACTCACTGATCACCAGTGGCCTCTTGAGTTTTGAGTGTTGGCGGATTTTAGAATCTGCTAATTATTTGATAATGGGGGGCAAAACCAGACCAGCTTTCCATTTTTCTCTAAGGCAGCTCACTCTTTTGAGGTTGTCATTGTTTACCCAGATCAAGGATGAGCCACCTCGGGTGGCGTAGGGGTCAGCTTCCTTTGTGCTTCTGGTCATCAGCGACTGCTCAGCTTTGTCTGGACAGAGTGGGTTTCAGGGATTCTGATCTCATGTCACCTGCCTTACAGCACTGGTCCACAGCAGTGGTCCCTGATTCAGACAGCCGTGGGTCATCCCCTAAGTGCATTTTACTGATGTAAATTATCATTCACAGCCCAGTGCCCCAGCTAGGAGAGCGCGTTCATCAACTGTCACGGGTGGTGAGGAACCAACGGTAATGATCCACTTTATCAGACATCAATGGCAAGAGGCTGCGGGGCAGTTTTAATATTTCATGTAGTGGTGAATGTACGCTCTTTTTAAAAATGAGATTAGCTCCTTTGTGCTACAAAGCTGCACACGTTTCTTATTTTAAGCTTCTCATTTTGGGATTGTTTAAAGGTACTGGTTAAGATAGAATGATTTTTTAGTTCCACATAATTTTATTAAGAATACTATCAGGCTTTGGTTAAGTGTGTTTAACTTGACCATTTAGAAGATATTTTTGGCTTTAAGTGTTTGTCCTCCTGATAAGTTTTTCCTTTTCATTAGAATGCGTGGTAAAAATAATTTGGTTGGAAGAAAATCAGAGAAGCCACAGGAATTGCATTAGACTGCATGTGATTTCTGGGTGTGCCCAGAGCCATTCTCTTTTCTGTATCTCCCCTACCACATTTCTAACAGGGAGTTAGACTTTTCTTGTCTCCAGAATGCACCAGTGACCCTTTCTCTGCCACCAGGGGCTCTCCTCACAGGAATGAACAAGTTTCCGTTAACACCAGGGGAGCATAATTAAGATATATAAGTGATCTAGAAAAATTGATGTTTCTCTAAACCAACCATTCTTATTCATTATTTTGAATAATTTATGGTATTCTTGTTTGTGGGTGACTTAGATTTGACCATGTATTTTAACTGCCTGTTTTCCACTTGATCCCTAAAGTTAGGCTAGCTTGTAGTTGATGCTTTGCACTGCAGTAGCTGTTTAAAGAATTTCCTTGTTGTTTCACCTGTGTTGTATTTTCCTGTAACTGCTCATTACTTGTGGATAGCTTTACATATACAACTGCTGATTTTCTAAAAGATATTGATGACTTCAATTTAATGCTCAGCATTGTACAGGGGAAAATCAAACTGGCAACAGTCAGCCCCGGAACACTCAGCTCAGGTTAAGGTATTGAGCTACAGTGGTTTACGTGAGTCATGTGTTGAGTGAGGCAGCCTCCAGTAGAATTCAAGAAATTCTACATGAACTATTTCCCACTGTGCACTTGCAATTTCTGTGGGAGTAGTGGAGCTTCGAGGGGGACAAGATCATTTTATGAAGTAATTTTAGTAGAATTCAGTGCTGATGAACATCATCTGTATATCACCTATTTTTGTATTTTGTTGGCCTTGCAACCTGCTTGTAGCTTTGGAGAGTTTGGGTAGCTGATGTAGTAAATGAAGTGTAAATGGAATCGTTGCAGTACCAGGCTCCATGGCAAGGGTCACCTGGCAGGACGAGGTGACCCCTCTGAATGAGATCACGAGTGGCACTTTAGACTGCCCTTTTCTTGCCTTCTTGCCTGCACTCTCCCCTCCCCGTCACTGAGTTTCAGCATAGGTTGGGTTTTTTCTTCCCACAGGCTTGGCAATATTCATTCCTAAGTGTTTCATCTACTCTGGTAGAAGAGATAGATCTCCCTACCTAGTTAGGTTTGAAAGGATCACATCCGTTTCTCTTCAGCTGTATCCTGCATGTCTCTTCCACATCCTTTGTCATGAATGCCCTTGACTTTCTGTCTTGCAATTCTGTCTCTTCACCCCGTGTTTTCCTCTTCGATACCCCTCTGTTCCTCTGCCGTCACTCACACTGAAGTGTATTGTCCTGGGCTGGAGCCACCGTGGGATTATATCATCTCACTCCGCGTGTGCTCTCTCAGACATATGGCTATGTACACATAGGTACACATTGTGCCACTTTATTTTATTTTTTAAAAATGGGATGTCGTATATACATTACTCAGCAACTTGATTTTTTTTTTTTTTTACTTATGGTCATTCTTCTGGGACATGTTAATAGTTACATAATATTCAGTGATGTGAAGGCACTACGATGTTAATTTCCCAACATTCAAGGACTTTCCGCTGCCCTACCCTGCCTTTATGACTCTATATGCTGTGCTGAAGTAACCGTCCTGGTATAGCTTTCTTTCTATGATGGTGCTTTCATTCCTGTAGTCTAATAAACAGGCACTGATTCTCAGCCAAGAAACCACAGCCCTTTGATTTAAGGCAAATAAATGCACAGTGGTGTCACTTTCTGGCAGACTAAGCCAGGGCCCTCCCCATGAGATAAAAGAGAGGGATAGCACAGTATTTTCAGTCTTTGTTGTATATATTCTAAAAATGCACAAGGCCACCAGTACAGGGTTGGTGCAAGTCTTGGCAAATCTGTGATGGTCAGCATCAAAGTGGTTATTTTTAAAAGCATATTGAAACTTCTGCAGCTTACAATCTTGTTCTTTATTTTAATGAAAGAGCCACTAGGAAGTTGTAGCTAATGGCTTTTGGGCATCACAAAGCAGCAGTGTATTCAGTCTACAATGAAAAGCTGTGAAGTGTTAAGCTAAGTCGCAATTTCTAACTGGTTTCTTGATTACTTTTTTGTTAAGCTAGTGTGGAACATACAAGCATAGAACAGCAGAAGGCTGGTTTTGGCTTCGTGGCGGGCCCTTCCATGGTCTGTCTGTAGAAGCTGAGTCCTGCCCCCTCAACTAGCCATGCAGGGTGGGAGGCAGTGTGAGTTACAAATGAAATCGTCAGCACAGGTTGTACTTTGTGGTCATTGGGAAAGAACACTGTAAAGAAACATTTCCAAATGGCCCTCTCACATAAATGTAACTAAATTACAGGTTGCCAGTTCAGTTCTCAATAGAAGAGAGAATGAACATTTTAATCAAATTCAGTGTTCTGTACTACACTCGTAATTTTCCACAAACTGATTAGTGCTGTTCACTGTGGCTGTATGAAAGTAACCTGTATGACTGGGTGCAGTGGCTCACACTGGTAATCCCAGCACTTTGAGAGGCCAAAGCAGGTGGATCACCTGAAGTCAGCAGTTCGAGACCAGCCTGACCAACATGGTGAAACCCCCCTGCTACTAAAAATACAAAAATTAGCTGGGCATGATGGCGCGCGTGTGTAATCCCAGCTACTTGGGAGGCTGAGACAGGAGAATCACTTGAACGTGGGAGACAGAGGTTGCAGTGAGTGGAGATTGCGCCACTGTACTCCAGCCTGGGTAACAGAGCGAGACTGTGTCTCAAAAAAAAAAAAAAAAAAAAAAAAAATGGAAAAAAACAAAGTAACCTGGTTGCTAGAATTCATACAGCTTTAGGATTCAGTTCTGAGATGATCTATGACACATCCAAGTGCTTTCAGTTTATCAGTTGCCTCTTCAGTGTCCTTTCCAGAGATTCAGTAACTGCAAAAATATCCCAAAGGTTTCCAGAGCTAAGGTTTCCAGAGCTGAGTTTTCCAGGGGCAGGACGGGGCGGGGTGGTTTGTGGGGAGTTGTGGGAGGGAAGGGGCCTGGGAGAGGGGGAGGTGGATCACCGGAAGGGGAGGGCTCTGGGAAGAGGGACCTGAGAATGTAACAAATTCCATTTAGTGTTTGATTGATTGGATAAACAATAGTAGGTCAAAACTTGATAGCACATACTTTGCCAGAGGTACTAATTGACCACGAACTTAGGTTACAACTTAGCTCAGCAGAGGAGTCCATTGAAGTGCCCGGATCCACGTAGCCCTTTGTGTTGGCATCACTGCTAGAGGAGGAGGGGAGGAAGGAGCTTCACTAGGACTGCGTGCTAATTCCTTGATGTTTAATATTCATGAAAGGATTAAGTCATTGTTGATGTTTCTTCTGCTCCTGCTGAGTCTCCACACCTGGATCCAGAATACTGTATGATCCGAGTCTTTCTGTCTTTATAAACTATCTTTATGGAGCTTTAGGACTTTATCTCAGGAAATGTTAAGGAAATGGTTGCCGCGTTTTTAGCCGAAAGTTTTCTTATGCATAATCTAAAATCAGCTGCTTCATGATCTTACACAGGTGATCCTTCTCTGAATTGTGCTTTTAAGCCTGTGAGGTTAGCACATTGCTTCTCTGTAGATGGGGTTTCCAAATGACTTGGCAGCGTCCTTGTTGGTGCTTTCTCTAATTTGAGATCCTGGGGTCCACCAAGGAACTCCAAGTGATCATCTTCACCAAGACACATTGTTGGTAGTGCAGGGAAGAGGTGGCATAAGCACAGGAAGAAGTTGGGTTCAGAGGAAATTTGTATTCTCAGCCTAATAGCAAGAAAATGACACCTGCTAAAATATCTGGAGGGACAGGAGAAGATCCTGGCTAGAGAAAGGACGAGTACTCTAAAAGAAGTGGCTTCCTTTTGTAACCTCACATGTTATTCCTAAGGCAGGGGTTCCTATACTTTTAGATTCTCCTAGGGGCCGTGGTGTAGCTGTGGTCGGCTTCTGAGCTTTTCCCCACTTAGGGCTCTTTCGCAGGCACAGATCTTACATGCATCACCTATGCGTTCGAGCCTTCCTGGGACAGCTCTGATCTCCAGCATCTGTCCCAGTGCCTCCATACATCATCAACACATCCTTGTTTTTCAGTGTTTCTCCATCCACACTGCATTTATTAGACTGTTTCTCAGGGATCTTCTTGTGATCAAATGTAGACTGTCTAAATACAGTCACTCTATGTTGGACAGGTCTCTAAATCCAAAGACTGCCAAGCTGTGTTCGCCTTCAAAGAAACACACTTCTGTCAGTGGACTTGGGTGCACACAGCCTCGGGTGTGAGGCTGGGTGCTGGAAGACTTCCTGAGCTGGGGCACACCGATGTCCTGGGTGGTACTCCAGATTCTATGCTACTGTGTGACCGTCCATCCTAGAGAAGGGGCTGTGTGTTGGGATTTTAAAATTTTGCCCCAAAAGGTACAGTGTAAGGGTCCTAAGCTGATGGAGAAATTTAGGACTAAGCTAGAAGAGCACCCCATGGGAGCTACATCAAGGAGAAACTCAGCATCCCTCTCATACACAGTGACACTGGGCAGTTTGAAATACCTTTAAGTTCTACCTGGTTTGGCAGCGGAATTTAGTAGCCAGAACAGATGATAATGTTTTTCCTTCCCCTATGATCACCTTAGCAGCAACCCTTTACATTGAAGACTACGGGGGTCTTAGAACCAAGTTCTGTAAGAATTGGGGTTCATTCCACAGTAGATTTGAAGCTATTGGAAATCTATTGCTGTTTTCCAGACACTTGGAAGTATTTTCTATATAAATAGAACTAATTAACTTTGTCTAGAGAAAATAATAATTATCTAGGTGTACATTACTTTATTCAACTGATGAGAAAACAAATGCAAGGTATTAAATAATAATGATTTCTTGCACAAACAGCCATCAGTGGCCTATGTACATACCACGCCGGGTCTGCCTTCAGGCTGGGAAGAAAGAAAAGATGCTAAGGGGCGCACATACTATGTCAATCATAACAATCGAACCACAACTTGGACTCGACCTATCATGCAGGTACGAAGATCGCCATCCAACTTAAAACCGCGGGCCATAGAAGCCAAAATGTACATGACTGACCTCCCTCCCTGGTGTTTACGTATTGTTCTGAAAGAGTCATATTTGTAAAAAGCTTTCTCACAAAGAAAATGCATTACTTTAAATACAATAATGGCCTAAGGAAGAATTTGCTTTTCAAATCAGTTTACCACTGAATACATTTTTAAAATGTGAAGTAAAAGATATTTTCAAAGTAAGAGCCTATTACAGTGTGTAGCTTCTTCCCTGCCC
>NW_016809830.1:3659634-3829357 GCF_001698545.2 Rhinopithecus bieti | reverse complement strand
CCCCACCCCTGCCTTTAATCTGAGGCTAGTTTTATGCTGGGTTAGTGATTCATTTTATTTCCCTTGAATGTGTTTCCCCATCCTTTCCCCCATCATTATGTTTAATTATTTCCTCCACGCTTTAAATAGGCCAGACCTCTTATTATTGCTGTTTGCGTTGTTGTTTGGGTTCTCGCTCCTAATCACACACACAGGGAGATCCTCCTATGAAGCTAACTTGTTTTTGCCTCCAAAATAGCTTGCAGAAGATGGTGCGTCTGGATCAGCCACAAACAGTAACAACCATCTAATCGAGCCTCAGATCCGCCGGCCTCGTAGCCTCAGCTCGCCAACAGTAACTTTATCTGCCCCGCTGGAGGTGAGACGGCTACCTCATCTAACTGGACTCACTCTGTCCTGTGACTCCCATTCTTTCTTCTCTCTTAACTCTTCCTTCAGTTTCGCAGCCACCTCCTCTCTCTGGTCAGTCGTTGTGTTGGTGGTGAAGGGTGTTCTTGTGCAGCCTTTCTACCTGCTTCTCTGTCTCGCCCAGTTAACATTCCTGGACTCTCTCACCTGATTCTCATTCTCATTTGGCTAAGGCTGCAGTGACTTGTGCTGGACGTGGGCACTCTCTTTTCAGGACTTCCACCGTTCTTGTTGTGTTTCGCTTCTTTTTGCCTGTTACCTCATTAGAATTGCATATTCTCTCTTTCAAATACCAAGTGCTGATACTGAGTTCTTAAACATAGCTATTGCTTTGATCATTTTTTTTCTTTCGACTGTAGGGTCTTTCATTCTATGGGCATACATGTTTCTGATGCATATTTGCATATCTGCATCGTGACTGGGCATCTGCTTGTGCTCCCTGTCGTGTTTGTATTGTTTTGGTGCCATCCTTTAACATCACAAATGTCAGAGTTAGAGAAGCCAAAGAGCAAAGGTGTGAGGTCCTAAGCTTGACTGTGTCTTAGAGACAGCTGTGGGCTTCTCCATGCCCTGGGTCCAGATGCCGATAAGTGGGAATGGATGCTGTCTCTTCCATACTCTGATATGAATGTCATGGGTAACAACTGTGAGATTCCAGATCATTGTCTTTATTGATGTGGGTTTTTCTTTTCTGTGCTCTAAAACTTGCCAATCTATTGTTCATTAGACTGTGAGCTCATTAAGAGCAAGGGCACGTTTTTCTCCACTCTGTACAATCTCCATCCATAATGCTTAGTACAGAACAGTATTTTTGGTACATACTGAGTAGCTACCAAAGGATGGTGATTATAAGTACTTAATATTGTTGTGTGTTTATCCAACAGAGAAAATGTAAAGTTAGATTGATTTAAAAGTAAATGAATGACAGAAAACAGGTTTTGGGAATCTTCCCTCTTGTCCACCTCCAAAGAGAAGCCTCCTACAATACCCAGGTACATTTTGGCACATTGGAATCGCACCTGCTGAAGAGTTCTAATGCTAATTGTTATTCTTTAGGGTGCCAAGGACTCACCCGTACGTCGGGCTGTGAAAGACACCCTTTCCAACCCACAGTCCCCACAGCCATCACCTTACAACTCCCCCAAACCACAACACAAAGTCACACAGAGCTTCTTGCCACCCGGCTGGGAAATGAGGATAGCGCCAAACGGCCGGCCCTTCTTCATTGATCATAACACAAAGACCACAACCTGGGTAAGGCTGCTGCTTTTATTTGGCTCCGTTTTCACCATGAAGTCTGGCATTAATTCCTTGATTTCCTTACTCAGTGTTTGTAGTTCTTACAGAGGAATTGGATTGACCGTAAAGGGTGTTTCCAGAGGGTCTCCTCAGCCTGCATCTGGCCCCTGCACAAATGGGTGGGTGGGAGTGGGTGGGCACAGGCTGGTGGCTGTCTTTGGTACTGGTGCTAGGACTGCCTTTTCTCCTGGGAAACTCTAGACAGTTCACCATGCTGGATGGAAAGGTACTGCTCTGTGCTGTTAAGATTTTGTTAATTGATCCCGTCTTACAAAGTAATCTCACTAGGAGTTATAATCATTTTCAAATAATTTTTTCTTTTGTCAGTTTCTTTTTGCACTTTTATTGGCATTACCCACCTTCTCTTGATTTGTCACTTTAGTTTTTACTGTTCACATCAGATCAGTGTTCACACGTCTGAGCTACATTTCCATGCCCTTAATCAAGGGATAGGGGATGTACTGAGTGACTTTGGTTGTAAATCTGATAGCTCCTTTTTGTGATCATTTTGTCAAAATTGATTTTTCTTGCCATGCAGCTCTTTCATGTACTCCTGAATTGTATGCAAGAAAGAATCTGTACATTGTATTATCTTGAGCAAAATGAGATTAATCAAAGGCGAATATGCATATCTTTGTATATCTCTGTCAGTTCTTTATTTCTTGAGCTGAATCAGTGGGTGGCTTTTTCAGTGTAGTATATAGTTCTTTTGAAAGTCAGTTGGTATTTTTCTGCTGTATAATCTCTATACCTGTAATTAAACTGAAATTGGTTCCCTTATTTCTGGCTATTTTTGATGCTGCAGGTGGTTTTTCTTCCTGTTATGTCCCCATCGAATTGTCTAGCTAGAGTTAACTCAGAATTTAACTTGGTCCTACTATTATCTGTGCTACTTGCTCAAAACTGATGTTATGGGAATGCTGGTTGAGTTTTGGTGATTGTCATTGGCCCTAGCTCTTTGGTCGTGAATCAACAATAAACATACACCATTAATTCCCATTTCTAGTGATGGACATTAGGTGTGTCCATTTGATAGGCCAGCAGTCTTAGATTCAAGAACAAGCCCTGCTCAAGGGGATTTAGGCTGTCATTTTATGCCTTGCCCATTGGGTGGTATCAGTTCAGTCCAGCAGGTCTAGAGGGCATACTCCTAGAATCCTTTGAATCGTGGGACACTGTGTCTTCAAGGGCATTCTTGGCATTTGGGGCAGGGACATTTGTGCCTTCGGTTGCAGACCATTTAACAACCTTGGCTCCTGCCACCAGGTGCTGATGGTCACCACTACCCCCACCCCAACGTAGTGATGACCAGAAATGCCCTACACATTTCAAAACAGCCCTAAGTGAGAACCACTCTAAGAGCTCTTTCTATTTTGAAATAAGGGAATGGCCTGCCAAGAGAATTTCTCATCTAGATCTGGTAACATTCATTTGGTAAACTGATAACTGCTTCTAAGGCATATAATAACATGTAGGTTTGACTCCCCTAGTAGTCTGAAGATAATGTTACAGATTTGCAGGTAAGCCAAGAGTAAGAGACAGGCAGCTCGTTGAAAAGTATAGTAATGGAGGGGTTTTTTGTTTTTTTTTTTTTTTAATGTCTTTTTTCTTATTACCATGGAATCCCTGGCTGTCCTGCCAGTGTTCTCATTTACTATAGCACTGCTGTAATTTGAAGTCCTTAGCCAGAAACAGGCTCCAGAAATAAGGGCTAACGAACATAAAAGTAGATGGATTAGTGTAAGGAGCCACTGTGGCTTGCCAACATAAGCTATGATTTTAGTAATTTCAACTAGCTTAGTAATCAAATCCCCTAACCTTTTCACAGCCTTTCAAGCCACAACGGCAGTGTGATTGCAGCTGGGCAGATTGTATTTTAAATGAAACAGCACTCGCTTTATTTATTGCTTGCAACGTTGCTGAATGAAACCCATTTTTAATTTCCAGTTGTCCCTTTTTACCCAGATACTTGTTATTGACTAATGTACTGATTTAAAATTATAATCTGTTAGAACAACATTTTGTTACTGCTGCTAGTGTGGAAAATCCTCAAGGTAACAACTGGAAATTCCACAAGTTACTCCTCTTAAGCAAATTCAGATGTGCTGACACAGCTGCTTTACTGCTTCTAAACAAAGGCCTAGGTGGGATTCTCCCTGCGGGAGACACACTCTAAATTGCCTGTTCATTTTAACAAAAGATGAAGAGCCAGAGGGAAGCATAAAGATAATTTGCAGCTTAAAAATCTGTCTTAAGTTGGTTTTGGGGTTTGCTTTGTTTTTTATTTTAATTTATTTTATTTATTTTCCATAGAGGTTGTACTAATTTTTATTTTCACCAACAGTGTATAAGCATTCTCATTTTGAAAGAGGAAGAGAACAAATGAGAAAACAGCATAGCTATCCTTAGATTTGAGCATTAGAATAGAAAAAGGAAAAAAACTGGTAGGACAGGTTGAAAATGATGAAAATAACACTCCTTCCCCCATCAGCCTGGGCACTGTTGATTCTTACACAAACCAGAAGCCTGAAAATTATCAGGATTCCCCTCTGATACCTTGAGAAATTTTAAAAAATTGGGGTTGAAATATGTCATAAAACATGAACTTTTTACAGACGACAAACACACAGGTAAAGGCAGTATGCCATCAGTGTTTGGATAAAGTTTGGCCTTATTCTCTTTTTTTTTTTTTTTTTTTTTTTTTTTTTTTTTTTTTTGAGACAGAGTCTCACTCTCACCCAGGCTGGAGTGTAACAGTGCAATCTCAGCTCACTGCAACCTCTGTCTCCCGGGTTCAAGCAATTCTCTTGCCTCAGCCTCCTGAGTAGCTGGGATTACAGGCACATGCCACCACACCAGCTAATTTTTGTTTTGTTTTGTTTTGGTACAGACGGGGTTTCACCGTATTGGCCAGGCTGGTCTCGAACTCCTGACCTCAAGTGATCCTACCGCCTCGGCCTCTGAAAGTGCTGGGATTATGGGCACGAGACACCCTGCCGGGCCAAGTTTAGCCTCATTCAAACAAACAAACAATGATTGGCTTTGTTCCCCGCCTGGATCAGGCCTTTCAGGGAATGCATGCCCGAGACTAGGGGCTTGGGAGGGATGTGCCGAGGAGGGATGTTCCGTCCTCAACAGCTCAGAGCACGTGTATACAGGTTGAGTATCCCTAGTTTAAAGATTCAAAATCCAAAATGATCCAAAGTCTGAAACTTTGTGAGCACTGATGTGACACTCAGGCAATAAATGCCTATTGGAGCATTTCAGATTCTCAGATGAGGGATGCTGAACTCGTAAGTATAACTGCAAATATTTTGAAATTCAAAGCCCCTCTGGTCCCAAGCATTATGGGTGAGGGATCCTAAAACCGTGTTAGTGTATATATGCCTTTCACAGGATGAAGCATGGACTTATTTTTGTAGCAAGAAAGATTACACCCTAGTTAAGTTGCAGCTTTGTTTTCCATCCAAGTTCAAAGTAATGAAACTCATTACCCTAGGCATGGTTGCTGGTCTCTTCCAGGATGGAAAAGATAAAGAAAAAAGGCATATTTTTTTAATCCCTGTGTTTTATATATTTTGAATTAGGAAAGCCCTTTTTAAAAAGATACTGCTCTTTGCATCCTGTTTAAAAACACTTTGAACTTGATGGAGGGAAGCAATTTTATATTACACATCAAAGAGTTCCCGTATGACACTGAAGAAAGGAAGAAACAACCAAGCATGCTTTATGCATTGGATCAATTATTTTCATGGCATCTGAGACCTCATTAGTATCCCACCTTCTCATCAGCCCTGAAGTTGTCTATAGCTAATAGAGAGCCTTGACCGCCACTTCACGTGCCCTGTCAACTAGAGAGAGATGTCTGCCTCCTTGGCTTGGTGGGAGTGGGGGTTCAGGGGTGACCAGTAGCCTTAGCCCTCAGAGCTGATTCATGGCAGCTGCTGCCATTATTTTTATATTATAAGCCTCAAGGCCTCTGGCCCTCACGGTCTGTGAATTCTGGGTTTCCACGCAAGGCCACTTTAGCAGACCTTTGAAATTCAGCTGACTTGATACTTCGTGCTCTGCCCCTCACTGCCCCCCGACACTTTTCTCTAATTTCAGCTTCTTTTTGCTCCCCCCTCACCTTTAAATCACCAGACTTTTACTAATAGGGCTGATTGTCTTTCACGGCAGTGTACCTGTGATTCCAAGGCCAGGCTGGCCTTGTGTGTGGCATTCAGAAACCCTGCCCTCTTTCATGTAATAGCAGTCCTCGGCTTTCTCTAAACCTGGTGTGGTCATTGGCTAGGTGGAAACCCAAGGATCCCCCGCTGGTTGTGGCCTTACCTGGTCCAGATCAGAGTTAGCATTGAGTGGGTAGCTTTTGAGAAATTCAGTGCTTTCAGTTTTTTCTCTGTTTGTAGTTAACCAGTCACAAATATTTACCAGATTATCAGCTTCTTGGACCTTCTCAATCCTAAATCTGCTTAGCGTATTTCTTTATGTTCTGTGTATGTCAGTGTACTGCAGAATACTGGATTATTTTGTGCCTCTGCTTAGCCTTTTAAAAAAATATATTGGGTTCAGGGTCAGTATGTATCACAAACTGCTAACATGATTTCTTTCTTCATTTAAAAGTTCACCTAGCTAGCAAGAAGCAAAGGTTGATTTTTGTTATTTGTGGTCTTTTTTGATTCTTGCCAGTTCCCAAGATCTATGATTATGATTCAGTGATACTATGGCTTATACGGTTGACTCAGGAAGCAGAAAAATCTAGTAACTTGGCAGCAGCAAAGGCCCTATTACAAAATTGAATGAAGCTGATATCAAATGTCTTAACAGTTTACTTTTTTTAACGTTAAGCTTATTCGGTTGACAGTGTGTTTTTTTTTAATGTAAAGATATGGATTCTCCTTTTTATTTTTTTTGGAGGCAAGATTCTGCATCACCCAGACTGGAGTACAGTGGCACAGTCACAGTTTACGGCTCACTGCAGCCTTGACCTCCTAGGCTCAGGTGATCCTCCCACCTCACCCTTTCAGGTAGCTGAGGCAGGCATGCACCACCACACTCAGCTCATTGTTTGTGTTTTTTGCAGAGATAGGGTTTCGCTTTGTTGCCCAGGATGGTCTTGAACTCCTGGGCTTAAGCAGTCTTCTTGCTTTGGTCTCCCAAAGTGCTGAGATTACGAGTGTGAGCCGCCACATCTGGCCTTAACATTGCATTTCTTTTTCTTTTACTTTTCTTTTCTTTTTTTTTTTTTTTGAGATGGAGTCTCACTCTACTGCCCAGCCTGGAGTTCAGTGGCACAATCCTGGCTCACTGCAACCTCTACCTTCCAGGTTCAAGCAGTTCTCCTACCTCAACCTTCTGAGTAGCTGGGACTACAGGTGCGCGCCACCACACCTGGTTAATTTTTGTATTTTTAGTAGGAATGGAGTTTCACCATGTTGGCCAGGCTGGTCTCAAACTCCTGACCTCAAATGATGTGCCCACCTGAGCCTCCCGAAGTGCTGGGATTACAGGCGTGAGCCACCGCGACCAGCCTGCACTGCATTTTAACTGGGTCTCCATAAGTAAGAGTCAGCTCCTGGACTCTGGGTCATAACCTTTGGGCAACTTCTTGTTCTCTCTGAAACTCCATTTCCTCATCTAAAGAAACAGAGCATGTGCCCAACCTCCTAACAAGGGTCTGTTGCAAGATCATACATCTGACCATGCCTTGTAAATCATGCAGCCTGACCCAGGATGTCAGAGTACATGTTTCTCTTTTGTTGATTCTCTGTGGTATCTTATGAAGCCTATGCTTTAAGAAAAATGTTTTGTAAACTTTTAAATATTAAGACATAAATGAGAACTTAATTTGCAGAACTTGGTCAAGAATCTCAGTAAAGTCGTATCCTAACTTTGTGACTTTGCCTGAAGAAGGCGGCTCTCCCTGGAGTAGCCACGTGACTTCACGGACCAGATTCACATTCTCTGCTGAGTTCAGGAAGGAATGGAGGGGAACACAAGTGCTGAAGGGGAGTGTGGCAGAGGGGCCTATTCCCTAACGTGTTGGGCTGGCTCCCCTCACCAGGGGCACAGCACCCATGGAGAGATTTCGAAACCATCGTCTCCACTCCCTCTTTGTGCTACATTCACTGGCACCCTCCATTCTGGTTTCCCTAGTAACATCACTGCTGGGACTCTCTTCCCTTTCCCCTTCTCAAGGTCTTGGGGGAAATTATTAACATTTCATGTAAATATTCTTATTCTCCTCCTTCCACCAAGTACAAGAAGGAAGAGTACAGTCTGTCTCAAGAGACGGTCAGCCAGGCTTCCTGTACAAAGCAGAGATGGGACCTATCTCACGCTCCAGGCATGGACAGTCTGGTTGCCTTGAAACAAACAGCTCAAGAAGAAAAGCACCCAGTAACTGCACACAGATACTTCCACTTAGCATCTACTGTATTTTACATTTTTCTTGCAGGAAGATCCACGTTTGAAATTTCCAGTGCATATGCGGTCAAAGACATCTTTAAACCCCAATGACCTTGGTCCCCTTCCTGTGAGTACACTGGAGACACATGGAATGGTCTGAAAATGTTTGTTCCTTTATCTGCTCAATGTTGATGGAGAGGCCCTGTGGACCTTCTCTATCTCCAGGCTTCATGGATCTCATTGGTTTGTGTTTCTTAGTAGAATTTAAGTGTTTAGCTGAATTGTAATTGTACATTATAGTTCATGTGATATCCAGTACTTATGAAAGAGGTTTCTGAATTGTTAACTTCTAGTGGAAGATAGATCTTGTACACAGGATGCTCAAGAGACATTCTCTGCAGGTGACAATTTAAGTGGCACTCACTTATTTTGTAACTTAGCAACCACTGAGTTCCAGCCATATTGCTGATTAAGTCATCAGAACTAAAGTAATGAAAATAGTATGGCAGAAGAAGGTCTAATTAATCATAGAAAGTTTCTATAAGTCATTTAACCTGCAGATTTTTTAAGTTTTTTTCTCCCTTGTTGGTGACGGCTCAGTAGGAGTTGAGCTATATACTTAAAATTGGATTTTGAATGAAACCTTCACATACATCCTCCTCAACAACTCACTCTCAATTTGAAAAGCCGTAGGGGTGACAGGGCAGTGGATGGACTCCAAGGCTGTTTTAAATGGGAATTTTGTGGTTTTCCAAGTGTAAGAATCTTTTTGTTGCCTGGTATCGAAGGTTAAGGTTCAATCATTATTCATTAGGTTATACAGGTATCCCACACCAAATCTGTTTGGTTCCTGGGTTCGAATAGAAAGAACCAGAGCGTGAGTTTAGAAAACAAAAGAAAGCATTTTTTCTGAATCTGTTGGATTCCTGAGGTTCAGATAGCAAATCTGGATACTTTAGATAATGAGGGCATACCAGCTTTATCTTGAAAAAATTCTCCAAATCTGTGTAGTTCCTGAGCTTGACTAGCGAAAGTTCATGGCAGATAATACCAATATTAGATAATCAACTGCCTGGACAACATAAATACAGTAACTATGTCTAACATTTTTATATTAACCCCCTCTTCCCTTCCTTTAATACTCAGTATTTATTTAATTAAATGGTACTCAACTTCAAACTCCACTGTTCCATGGAATGCTACAGTTTCCCTTTGAAGCTTTTGAGCTAGCAGCCTATTTCCTGTTCTTCATACAGTCAGCACATCTGAGACCTGAGCACGTGATAAAGGGTGTTGCTAGACATTGTCAGGAGTTAACTTGAAATGTTCATAGTTAGTTCATGCTCAGTGCATAAATGTACCCTAGCAGAAAAGACAACAAAGGTGTCCTATAGTTTTTAAATGTTGCCTTTGATTTTGGAACTTCTAGCTAATGTTTATATTTTCTGTCTCCCTTCCTTCCCTGGATACTAGCCTGGCTGGGAAGAAAGAATTCACTTGGATGGCCGAACGTTTTATATTGATCATAGTAAGTAGGCGCTGTTATGGACACACAGGTGTTGCGGGTTAGAGGGAAGGGAGTAATTCAAACATCATAGTGAAAGCTTTGTCATTTTACTCTTTATCTAGGCAGCCAGGTGTTATGTGGAGAAAATGATACCAGAGAATCAGTGCCTTCATACGGTACTGTGCATTCACCCCAAGTTTGCTTAAAGTAGCCCATCAAGCTTTCACCCAATCTGATCTTGTGTCCTATTAACATGTTTTTTTTTTTAATTTTTAAACCACATTTTGATTGTTGATCCCTTGACTTTTGCACATTTAATAAATACACTCTGGTAATAGAAAATAAGATTAGAAATGATGATTTAGTCAAAAATCTGTGAACAGTGCTTGAAGCAGCATGTAAGTTTTTTAAAAGACACTGCCTTCAAGGGTCCTATGGCAGGATGCCCTCTCTGACCTTATTTTCTATTCACAGCATGTTTCTTTGCACCCACAACACTAATATATATGTATTTTCTGGAAATTGTAGTATATTTGCTATAGACATTTGCTCCAGCACCTATGAATAAATGTGTGGTTTCTCGTTCCAACTAAAAGTTCAACTAACATAGGTTTGCTTTTTAGCCAGTGGGATTTTTTTTTTCTCATTCTTTTTGGAGGTGCCATGTTCTTCATGGAGTCGTATTTCTATGTCCCTTAAAATTTCTGAAAAGTGTATTAAAAGAAGCCTTCAAATAGATGTCAAGTTTCAACCATGTGTGCTATTTGGTAGTATCTTGGTCTTTGCTTTCATTTGGTTCATGAACAGAAAGTCCCGCCAGGTTTCCCGGGCTTCACACTTTCCTAACTAAACGAAAGCACATTGATGAGCCACCTGCTGAGAAGTCTGGCCACAAGTAATCCTCACACGTGTAGGACTGGTCACTATCTCACAGGCATAGTACGTTTTTCAGATGTTACTAGGAGGCAGAGTACATTGTGAACAGAATTTCACCTTCAGGCCCTGGGGGTTCAGGGCTTATTATAAATGGAATTAAGCAAGAGTACCAGGAGTTTACAATTCAACTAAAGTAGAAGTCGTAGGTGTATTTAGAAGGGTGGGCTACCCTTTGTTTAAACCAGGTATTTCAAGGTGCAGAGACTTAGTTTTTGTCTTTTATCAAAAAAATAGGCAGATTTGCCAACTTTCCAGAATTTCATAGTAAACATAAAAGTATTTTTCCTGCTTTCATGTATGTGTATACCCTACTTTTTTCCTTAAACTGCTATTTATTATTTTATTCTTAAGAGAATTTACTAAAATGAGAGAGAGGCCACACCTCTTTTCCCACGAAAACAAAATAATAGTTTTTGGCTTGGTGCAGTAGCTTACGCCTGTGATCCCAGCACTTCGGGAGGCCGAGGTGGGAGGATCAGTTGAGGTCAGGAGTTCGAGGTTAGCCTGGCCAACGTGATGAAACCCCGTCTCTACTAAAAACACAAGTAAAAACTAGCTGGGTGTGGTGGTGTGCACCTGCAATCCCAGCTACTCAGATGGCTGAGGCAGGAGAATCGCTTGAACCTGGGAGGTGGAGGTTGCGGTGAGACAAGATCATACCACTGCACTCCAGCCTGGGCAACGGAGGAGACTCTGCCTCAGAAAAAAAAGAAAAAAGTTTCCTTTGTAGTATTTTTTATACATCACAATTCCAGTTTTCAGACAGGTGTGAATAATACTGATCATTTTACTAAAACAGGTCTTTACTGGTAACACACATCTTGGTCTGTGTGACACATGGAGAGCGTTGCACACAATATTGTGATGGTTTTCTGGCTGGAGATCTGGCTTAGGTCAACCTAAAAAGAATGTTGTGAATGTGTTTGGTATACTGCAAGGAGCCAAAAACAGAAAAACCCGATTGCAAAGGGCTATCCTAGCGCGCGTTAAAGTAGTAAAAATCACCGACTGTTTCACTATTGATGTCATAGACCTAGTATAATCTATAGGAGATGCTTGATACATGGTGACTTGAAATCAGGTTCGTGGAGGGTCAGTGGTGAAACTCTTAGGAAGTTGCTGTGCTTGATCAGAAAGTGAAGTGAACTCACCTGAGGAGCAGTAGGTGCCCGCCCCCCCACCTCCAACCCCCACTGGCCTGAGGCTGGCCCAACTCCGGCTTACTGGAAGGTGGAAGACGGTAGCTACCTGCTAGATGCCTGGGCTTTTCCTTACTTCTGATCAGTTCTGCAGTAACTCCAGCGCTCTGCCCAAACATTTCCTCATTTCTCTTGATTAGAACAGCACCCCAGAGGCTCCGTGTATACTCTGTATAGAGCCTGATGCAACTAAGCTGTGCCAATATGATACTTGTGGCCATTGACTTAGAGATTAAAATTTATTTTACCTTTGCATAACCATATTGAAAGATTCTGTTAAAGAGATATAGCATAAATTAAGTGACCAAAAACCATTTAAGAAAAGAATTTATGAGTGCTGCCTCCTTAGCTATTTCATGCTACATTTCTACCATCTCTCCATAATTCATCAAGATTTACTCAATGGAAAGCTGTAGCACAGTACACATCAATGAAACAGTTCAAGTCATTGGCCTTTCCACAAAATTCAGTGTGTGAAAACTGCAGAATACCTGTCTTTTGAAGAGGCTTTATCAGGCTGACACATACATTCCAAATGGGTTGAATTACCTGGAAGATAACATTTAGAAATGTCCTTTCCATCAGAATAAAGCCTCTTTTTCTCAACAATCTTCAAGGAAAACTCAGCATCTGATTCTCCTGTCATAATGCCTACAGGACACGAACCAGGTTATGCCTGCGTATGCCACAATGCTGTGAACGCTGTCATCTTGTAAATTGCTTAGAGTCATCCTGTCCTCCAGCATACCTGGCATGTGGGTCCACAAGGAATTACAGATGAGATGACGAGATGCACTTCTCTTTTCAATAATTGATTATTTCTGCTTTGTAAGTTTTTCCTGAGAAGTTAGACATTTTCAAGATTAACAATACTCTCTTTAGACTCCTTGGTTCCTTTGGTTGCTGTCTATGGAATGGCTCCTGGCTCTCAGGCCTAGGGTGGGAGGTTAAGGGAAGGTCTTGAACTGAATCTCTACATCTTGTAGGAATGATGTCATTCTTCTTAAAGACCAGACAGGCCCAGCAGCTGAGTAATTGGTCACAGGTATCCTATCTACAACATTAGGAGAGAAAATTGAATTCCAGTGACTTTGTAAAGTCCTATTTTAGTCTTTCCTGTCAACAGTCTTACTGGACCTGTTCATCGTGACTAAACTGAGTTTCTCATCCTTCCACTTCCTTCTTGTTCTTTTATTTGAAATATAATATCTCAAAGAGGAGAAGCAAGTTTAAACTCCAAAGTTCTTAAAAAAAAACAAAAAGAATAACTGGCTACCCCATACTTTCATACACTGACCATACTTCACTGCAGAATTCTTCATCATAACCATGTAAAAACTTGTGTTGTTCCAAAAGCTTAGGCTGTTTTTAAAGGGACTTTGTTTTCACCATCAACTTCATTCAGTCATTAAAAAAAATAATGCACTAAGTTCCTGTTACGTGCTGGGACTGGTCTTAAGTGGTAGAGAGGGGGTTGCAAAGATAAATAACACACAGTCCCTGTCCTCGAGGAGCTTAGGTCCAGTGGGAAGTAGCAGGAGATATTTCAAGTATCAGAGGAGTGGATCAGTTGTTACACAGAAACAGAAGAGGCAAGGACTGCATCTGCTTGGGAGGTGGTTGGGCACAGGGATGGGGCCCTGAGGGAATGGGTCACTTTTTAGATGGTTGACAAACACTGAGTAGGATTGAGGCAGGCAAAGCCCTGGGAAGAGTGATCCTAGGATGTGTGGAGGTGTGTGAATATGTGCAGATGCGGCCACATTCTGAGAAACGCAGCATTGCTCCAAACAGCTAGTGTGCTGCAGGGGCCAGCGTGGCACACAAGCCAAGCCAAAGGGTGTCTGCCAGGTGTGGGGACTCGGGCTCAAGCCACAGGCAGTGGGGAGCTCCCAGGGGATTTCCCAGAGGGGAGGGATGGGATCAGAATCGTTCTTTAGAGAGATCCTTTTGGCAGAGCTATAGAGGATGTCTTGAACCAGGGAGGTTGAGACAATTCCCAGTGATGCCCAGAGAACAGTTCAGAAAAAAAATGAGCTCTCTAGCAAGAAGCTTATCGGGGAGAGAGAGGATTGGTCCAGGGCCACCAGAGTGAGTGACACGGCCAGGTTCCTGACTGGGACAGTGAGTGGATTGTGGTACTGCACATTGTAATGAAGGTCACGTTACCAATTTTGGTGTTGGGTGATGAGAGGTTTGGTTTTGGTGGAGTTGAGCTGAAGTGCTTATGGGAAACCCAGGTGCAGATGTCCAGGATGGAGCATGAAGTTCGGGTCTGGTCTGAGGACTTGCGAATCCCCATGAGTCAGGAGTTAATTTATTTTTTGCTTTGATGACAATATCCATTGATACGGTTATAATCCAAGTTGGTGTTTTAAGGCACAGTTTTTACTCAGCTATATTCCTTTTCCTTTATTTGGTTTTCTTTTCTCTTGTTTTCCATCACAATAGCAGCTTTTACTTTCCAAAGTCTTCCATGAAAGGTAAGGGACCCAAAAATGCCTTTTGCTTCCATCAAGATTCTCTCAAACAGTTGAGATTTTTCATGTAAATTTTCTGACAGCATGAAAACAAAAGATTCTGGAATCATCACTTGCTTTGGTAGCTTTTTTTTTTTTTTAGCTTTTCCTCTGCTTTTATTAAAATAATGATAAGGCTTTTTAAAATTTCTGATGTGGTCGTTAAAACAGAATTCACTAATTATTCTTATCAGCCCACTTACAGTGTGTCCAGAAAATAAACAGAATCAATATTCTTCCCCCGCACCCGCCCCACCTGGCCCCCGAGACAGGGTCTTGCTCTGCAGATCGGGCTGGAGCATAGTGGCACAATCATAGCTCACTGCAGCCTCCCCCTGGGCTCAACGATCCTCCCACCTCAGCCTCCCGAGTAGCTAGGACTACAGGTGTACACCACCACACCTGGCTAATTTCTTTTTTTAACCTTTTGTAGAGATGGGTCCTCACTATGTTTCCCAGGTTGGGCCTGAACTCCTGGCTTCAAGTGATCCTCCTGCCTCAGCCCCCCAAAGTATTGGGATTATAGGCATGAGCCACTGCTCCTGGCCGCCCTTTACTTTTTGAATAATTTTCTTCTTTTTTTTTTATTTTTTTTTTTTTGTTGTTGTTTTTTCGTTTGTTTGTTTTTTACTAACCTGGAGATCCAAAAACTCCAGAGAACCTACTCTCCCCAGTCTGCCCCTCCGTACTTTTCATGTGAGTCCACCGCATTCTCCCTCCCTCCACTTCACCCCAGTATACACACAGGAATCCATACGGTCTTTTTAATTATGCATGGTTACAAACCCCGAGTGATATCACCTACACAAGTAATGGTATAGATAGCATTGAACAATCTTGTTCACATTAACTCACTTGGAAGAAAGCAAACCACCTTTTGCCAACGTGACCAAACAGAAACCATGCTCCGTAGTCTTCCTCTGCTGCATCTAATTCTCTTTTTTGGACTGCCTCAGCTGCTTTGATTTTTGTGTGCATATGAGTGACGCATGTAATAGATTATTCATTTGTTCGATGCAGGATTCTTAATTGAAAGCAGTTTTTCAACACCATAAGTAAAGAGAAAAGTATTTGAAATGAGAAGAAAATCCTGTGTGTGTTAGTCTTTTGGGAAGCTAAGACTTTTTAAATGCCTTTTTTCAATTAAGTGAAAATCAAGATCAAGTTATAAATCCTTGAAAGAACAGGGGTTTATAATTCCCATTTTAGCAAGTTGTTTGCCCAAAACAGTATGAATAGCTGGTTTCTCTTTAGTTGTGCATTTTTGATTGAGTAGTTTTAACTAAACAGTATGTGAGAGGGGTTGCCATATAGAGTATAGTTACCTGCTAACTCTGAAATACTAATTTGTCTTTAGAACACAGGGTGGGGGCCTGAACAGCTTTTGAAGAATCCAGAAATACTTCTTTCTAAAGCTTTCTTTACATAGAATAGATTTGAACTAATGTTCTGATTTTTTTTTTTTTACATTTTCAGATAGCAAAATTACTCAGTGGGAAGACCCGAGACTGCAGAACCCAGCTATTACTGGTCCGGTCAGTATTTTCAAATTCTGCCTCTTCAGTATAAGACTTTGGTTACATGTTTACATGTTTCTTGTGTATTACTGATAACAATGGTGTCAAGGGACTGGTGTGATTGAGTAGTTGACTAGAAATGGAGTACTTGGCTGCCATCTCCTTCTTACTGAAGTTTCCAGGTGAGGTACAGCTGCATGTGCCTTTTCAGACGGATTTCATTATAAAGGAAAAGAAAATAGCTTGATAATGACAGCAGAATTAAACATTTTTTCTTCTCCTTTATAAAAGTGTGGATTATAAGTATAATAAAATTTCCTCCCTTCCTTTTATATGAAGGAAAACCAAGCCCTGTCTTCATAGAGTGTTTTCATTTCTTTAGGCCAGGGGTAGTAAATGCATGCCAATAAGTTTAAATCTTTTACAACTTTCAAAAATCTATAGAAGTTTTGGTGAGATTGTAGCTAAATTCAGGAGCTGTTTTGAACTCTGCTGACCCAGAATGTTCTCATGGTCCCCTCATATATGCCGGGTAGAAAAAGAATCAATTCTGATGCAGGCATGATGACCTCTGAAAACACCGCAGCACACTGTGTCCATAAGGCGATGTGAGAACCCACTCCCCGCAGCATCAGGAGACACTTGGTATCTCACACTTGTTGACAAGTCTGTAGAATGGGACCACACTCATCAGCAGAGAGCACACCACCAGCTTTTGTCAGTGGCTGTATGAGTGCAGGGAGGTAATTTGGAATTACAGGAGATGTACTGCGATCAGCAGAAGATTGCAGATTTGGGATTCTTAGACTAGAGGAGCAGAAGTAACTAAGTTTGTTGTATCACATGCTGGGCTAAGAGGCCAGTTGGTAGATTTAAAATTCCAATTTCATTGCTTTAATCTGATTCCATTCAAATTATGTTTTGAATTAGTAAGATACGTCCATTTGAAAACTTAAAAGATATTACATTGCAAATGTGCCCTGGTAACTGACTCCCATTAGTTATTTGTTGGATTTGTTCAGTCACTTGGGTACTATTTCCTAGACAAAGTGCCCAGTAATACCTGGGTAAAAACAGTTAACTTTCTTCTCTATGTGCCTTAAACACTGCCTTACTCTGATGATTCCTTTTGATATATATATTCACAGTCACAGTTGTTTGTTAGAATATTATATTCTCTTCTACATCATTAGAACAAGGTAAATTCAAGAAACTATTCTTTTTAAGTGGCAGAAGACTTTTGACACAACTTTGAAGCCTTTTCAAATATTTTATCACTTATCAATTACCGACCGTCACTCAAACACTGCTAGTCCTTATTAAATCTTATTGAAAATTGCTTAGCATCATAAAGCCAAGTAGATTTGCCCCCAAGAAAGAGCTCTCTGTTTTCTATTAATAGAAGAGCTTTGTTTACTCCTTCGTTTTATTATTATTTTCATTATATTGCTTTCAATAGGAGAATGTGTATTTAAGTAATTATCAACTTAGTGTAGACATTTGGACTTTGCTGTCATTCAGTTCTAAATATTTGGCAGTTTTCATTTGATTTTTCTTCTTGACTTATAAATTATTTAAAATATGCTTTTTAGTTTCTAAGAGCATGGGAGGATTGTGCCTATTCTTTTTTTATTGATTTTTAATTTTATCGCATTATGGTCAGAGAATATTGTCTATAGAATGTTTATTATTGGAAGTTGAAGCTTGATCATTTTTTGTAAATGTTCTTTTCTGTTTAAAAGAACATGTATTGTGTCTCTGGTTGAATATAGAGTTCTTTATGTGTCCATTAGGTCAAGCCTGTGGTGTTCAAATTATCTACATTCTCTTTGCTGTTTTGCTGTTGGAGCTAATCAGGATAGTTGTGTGGATCTCCGTGGTGATTGTTGCTCTGTCGATGTTGTCTGAGATGTGTGTAACTACATTCTCTTTCTCTCTTTGTTCGTATTTGCTTAGCGTATCTTTTCTCTCGCGTGATATTTTATCTTCTTTCTTGCCTTTTATTCAATTGATAGAGTATTCTCTATTTTATTTTCTCTACGTGCTTGCAGGCTGTACTTTCTATTTCTATTCCTTTAACTCTCACATTGAACTTTTTAACCAGCATACTTGACTTAGGGTTAAAATGAATCACTGTCTACTCTCCTTGCCATCAGGACCTCAGGGAACCTGAATGTCATTCTTCCCACTCCCATTTGCCACGTCATTGTTGGGTGGAATATTAAAACTACCTTGTCTTTAAACTTTCCTAATAGGCACATAGTCATTCATATATTGTATCTTTTTTCTCCCTACTGTCCATACTGATTTAATTTTACCAAATGTAAACAAATTTCTTTGCCCACCATTGGTTCTCCCACCATGGTTCTTCCATCCATTTTTTTTCTGGGGTGAGTTTTGATCTTAGTCAAGTCTAGTACAGTTTATGGTTCTTAGTGTGTGGTCTGCGGACCAGAGTATCAGTATTGCCTGAGAGCTTGTTAGAAATGCAAGTTTTCAGGTCCTACCCCAGACCTACTGAATCAGCACCTCTGGGGGTGGGACAGCAGTCTTTGTTTTAATAGCTCTCCCTGGGATTGCGGTGCCCCCTCAGGTTTGAGCACTTCTGCCCAGCAGCACTGCCAGTGACAGTCTGAGAGTGGTAATGTCTCTTAGTCTTTGACTCAGAAGGTCTCATTTGACCTCTCTATTGAAAGTTCAGCTGATGATAGAAATCTTGGTTAAATTATTTTCCTTCAGTGCTTTGGAGATTCTCCTGCATGTCTTCTGGCCTCCATAAATGATGATAACAGGTTTGCTGTCAATCTCATCGTCATTTCTGTGTAGGTAAATGGCTCTGTTCTCTGGTGATTTTGAATTTTTGTGTCTTAGATGTTTTACAGTTTCACTATCATCATGTACCTATGTGTGGAGTTCTCTTAATTTATCTTGCTTTGGACTCAGGCTTCTTCAATATGGGGATTGTGTCTTTCCTCTGTTCTGGAAAATTCTCACCTATTATTTCTTCACATATTGCATTTTTCCAATTCTCTGTAAGTATCTGTTTCTGTAACTCCAATTGGACATTTACTTCTCTTTCACATTGTCTGTTTTATCTCTTAACTTTTGTGTATTCTGTCTCTCTCTCTCTCACTGCTGTATTGTGAGTTATTACTTAGCTCTTCCAGTTAATTCTTTAAGCTTTTTTGTAATCTGTTTATCAGTTCATTGTGTTTATTATTTCAGTGACTAATCTCTTGAAGTTTTATTTGGTCGTTTAAAATTTGCTTTTGTCTTCTTAGTTATTCTGTCCTGTTCTCTTTATCTCTTTATTTGTTTTTTGATACTTTCATCTCTTTGTTATTTTTAAGATATTTATTTCTTAGCCTCTTTCAGATTATTCTATTATCTCTGGTCCTAGGAGCATTAAATCTCCCACTACGTCTATAGACTCTCCTTAAGAGTGTAGATTATTGCCTAGTTCAGTTTATAATTCGTGTGTGTGTGTGTGTGTGTGTATATGCATGCAAGAGGGAGAGAGAGAGTGTGAGCAAGCTCATTTTTTTTTTTCCTATGAGGCTTTTGTAAGTCCTGACCTGTATTTACTGTTAACTTCTTAGCTTGGGTTCATGCACCCCCAGTCAGTATAACTGTGGACCTCATACCCACTTTGGCACAGGCTTGGAGTATGGATTTATTACAGGTCTGTTTCTTTTTGTTTTTCTCCCATTTATGGTCCTGGACAGAAGGTAAGCTTCCTTGCAACTTCCCTGGTCCGGTGGGTAGAGTTTTATTGTCCCCTTTCCAGATGTTAGGTTTTAAACAATGACTGTTCTTTTCTCTGTCATGTAGACCAAAGGCCAAGTTCTATGTCCCCACGGGAGATTAAAACCAAATATTAAAATCAGTGCCCACTGATTTCTCTAATTGTGAATCTTTCTGCTTACCTAGTACCTAGAGTTTCTCTTCCCACGTTTTAAAAATATCAGTGCTAAGTAGGCCTAGCATTTCTACATGTTTTTAGGGAAAGGGGACCCTTTCTGTGGCAGCTCAGTGTTCAGCATTCCTGTAAGTTAGCATGCTCTGTGTATAACAGGTATCACTAGTAATAGCATTTAGTAAGTGCTGTTGGCCCATGCTACTGTCATGAACACTATCTCATGTTGTGTAACACTTTCATTTTTCCAGTAACTTTATAATCAGCTGATTTGAAACTCACAGCCGTCCTCTCAGGTAGGCAGGGCAAATGTTGCTATTTCCAATTTGTCAGAAGCTCGGAAAGCTGATTCTGTTGCTGACAGTCCTTGCAAGGGTCGGAATCAGGACCAGAGCCCCAGATGCACTGGTGTCACTGGTGTCCCCACACGGGGCATGAGCCCTTCTGTGCAAGGAGCTCCAGTGTCACCTGGACAGTGATGATGTGAAAACATTTAGAACCGACTTACACAATAAGGCAGATTTTCCTTCTGTACCCAAAACACGAACACAGATTTAATGCAGAGCAAAAGGGCTTTAATCAACAGACGTGTTCATTTTTCACATAGACCTATTTTACAAGCCAAATGGTAAGCCAGAAAATGACATTCCAGATTTTCACGTGAGGACAAATGATTTAGTCCACTTTAAAAAAAAAATGTACGTGTAATCTCTGCAGAAGCTGCACTGGAAGGATGTTTGTCCCGGTACATCTTTAGAAACTTTTCAGGAAGAGAATGTAAAAACTTGCTCTTCTTATTCTATCATGAGAACTACCACTGGAGAGGAAAGATAATGAGTACAGGAGGAAGACAGTGATTTTTCAGCTTTCACACATCATTCCCCAGAAGGAGAAAGGCCTGAAATATCTCAACATTTCCACTCACACCTCCTCAGCCCCTGCCAGGAGACAGAGCAGGCAAGGGAATGGGCATCACGGGCTGAGGGCCGCATGTTGAAATCTGCTCCTTGGGGAAGCTGTCATTTAAGACAGTCGAACTTGCATACATAGTGATGACTGTTTAAGCTTTTTTCCCAACATTTTCAGGAGTAGGGGGAACTGTGATGTAACCATGATGTTTGGAGAACCCTCACGAATACAGGAACAAACAAAAAATAATTGCTGGGAATGACAGACTTTCACAAATAGAAGAGCCGAGTCACGTTTGTTCATCCAGTCAAATCCTTCCACTTAACAGTGAAGAAACTGCTTAGTAAAGAGAGAGTGTTGCAGAGCCAGCTGATGAGAGTCTACCCGAGAATTCAGGTGTTCTAACGCTGGCAGAGGACAATGGAAGGAAGTCACTTTTTTAGTTCCTATGGGGTCTTTTCTTTTCCTCATGGCACTACCACGGTTTATTCGTTGATTTCCAATTACCTGTTGCTCTCAGCAGCTTGTGAGCTCCAGGAGGGAACTGGGAAAGCTACCTTTGCTTTATGTACTGTTATTTTTCTGGCACCTAAAATGCCTTGCACAGAGTAGGTGCTCAAGAAGTATCGGTTGAATGGATCAGAATGAACACCAGAAAGTGGGAAATAAACTAGAGAGGAAGTCTTAGTTTGTGACAGGATGTACTGTTGGTAGAGCAGAAAACATCATCTCTTTATTGGCTTATGTTAGAACATTGTATTCTTTTTCTTATTTTGGTGGTTGTCCAGTTATTAACAAATTTATTCCTTGCCTAAACTCAGAATTGCTATGTGGTTTCATCAGACTAAAGACTGCCTAAAATAAATAGGATGTGAGGTCAAATCTGTTGTTCAGTGGAAAATCAAAGAAGACTGGCTTAAAAACTAAGAAAAGACCATAGGCAGTATAAATTGTCTATGGATCTCTCCTAAGCTATATAAAGATGATGTATTTATTGCTCTTGAATTATAGAGCGAAACACTGACATGCTCATTTTCTGGAAGAGTGGTTGCTTGTTTTGTTTCGGGTTAGTTTTTTATATAAACATGTCTTAAAACTATAAAGAAGGGAAGTTCATGTTCTTCGTTTCTTCTCTTTCTGGTCAAGATAAGTATGGTAAAAGTGTAAGGTTTGGAGTCTGGAGATATTAGACTAAGCATCAGTATATTTTATTAACTTAGGCCAAAATGATAACAGCAGAAGTATACTCTGCTGAAATTCATACTAGCGTCTAAAACGCAATGAGTTGTTTTCGAGGCTGTCATAGTTAATATCTGTGTATTTGCAAAAACCAGTCCTTTCTGCTTCATAAAAATATCGTTAAGCTCTTTCAGTAGCCAAAAGTCAGGACTCTGACTCTAAGATACTATAAGCCATTTTACAACATAGCAAATAAAGATCATTTAAATGACTACATTAAGATGTTACTCCTTTGCCTGAAGAGAGATCACAACTTTTGAATGAGCATAGTTAACTCCTGAGCCCTCAACTGTGGCACCATCACTCTATTTCATAGATAAAGCATTTGAGATTTAAGAAATCCTTGCCCAAGACCACTAAATATTAAGAGACAAACCTTCTGACTCCTAAATTGAGGATTTTTTGAGAATGCCATCTGCCTGATTTTATATTCCTTGATAGGAGTGTCAGTTCACTTCCCTTTCTGCCCGTTGTATTTCCCCACAAAAATTTGTTAAATCATAATTAGACTTTTCCAAATGCCAGCATAGGTCATTCTGGGGTTGCATGTTAAAAGTATCTAGCCAATAATTCTTACCTAAACCACAGCAAAAAAGAAAAACAGAAGCACCCTGACTCACATTCTGACAAAAGTCACTTGGAAAGCATGTTTAGTTTGTGTAGCATATCCCTAAATGGTTTCTCAAATGCAGTATAGCTGTTTTCAGGGGTGAAAGCCACACTCAAAGCTGATTAGTCCTCATCAGTTCTAGGACTTCCCCTGTGCTGTGTAGACATGATCTGATTTTTCCATGGATAATCTGAGAAGTGAGAATTTACGGTTTATGATTCATGAAATTCTCTTGAATGTTGCCTAAGTATACATAAAATTTCAAGTGTATTGTTTGCGTTATCTATATTCATAAATTTATCTTCCAGGCTGTTCCTTACTCCAGAGAATTTAAGCAGAAATATGACTACTTCAGGAAGAAATTAAAGAAACCTGTGAGTAATCATGCCTTCCAAAAATGCTTTGTGTTAGTCATTTGTAAGTTACCACAGTTACTTCAGTGAGAACAACTTGGTTGTTACTTTTATATGAATGCTAAAAATATTACCTTCCTTTTCTTCACTGCACTTTGATCCTCCTGGTTCTGAAATCTGAATTTTCTTTTTAACAGAAATGGTAAGTGAAGATTAACTCAGTATTACATATCAAATCACCTGAAGGGTAATTTCGTATGTAATACATAAAAGACAGGAACGATTTTATGGGATATGAAATAATTCAGAACCCTTGTCGCAAAATCTGGGGAAACCCATTCAGTTATGCACAGTTATCATATTTAATAAACCTGGATCCCAGTTAGAAAAATGTTCAGGTCCTTCCTTGCAAATGCAAAAGCTTAGTTTCAACCACAATATTTATAATATAAAGTTATATTTAATTATAATAATTGCCAGTACTAGGTCCAAATGTAATTTTCTGCTTAAAATTATCCCTGGCAGTTTCAAACCTAGAAACTCTAAAAATTTTTATGGGCAGTGTTTTAAATTATAACATTAGATTTTCTAATGACACACCACCCCCAAATTGTTCAACATTGCATCTTCTGTTTTACTTTCCAATTCCTCCTTAGCAGCTTTCTCTTTGGTTTTCTCCATCACTGTGGTTACACCTTTAGGGAGGGGAGAGAATCAGCTGCAGCTCAGACCCCCTCCGGTGGCCTGGGCTCTGTTGCCATCTCTCCCTGCCTCCTCCCCTCAGCCGGTTCCTCCTACCCAGGACATCTCTGGATGGGGCACAATCTCTGATCTCATTTAGGAGTTTTGGTCTCTGTTCCAAAGTCCTGATTCAAGAGCTCATGGATAACTACTATTGAAATGATTATTTGCCTTCAAAACTTAGATGAACACTAAAAATTCCACAGTTTTCTCTGTGAGTCACGTCCCCCGGTAATGATAATGACTTTGTGGTCATCACCCAGTCTCTCTGACTCTCACATAGCAGTGTCTGCTACCCGGAAACCATCTCTGCAGATTCATTCTTACAGCCAGACCAAGCCTGGATTGTCTCTTTGCAGGAGGCAGCTGCCACAGCCTTGGTCAAGTGTTTTGTTATTTTCATGTCAGCAAACCATGCTTTGGGCTGCTTTCCCCACACTTGGCATAATCAGGGTCCCGCTCCCCATGGCTACAAAATGGACTTGAGGCACCATGGATTATATCTACCACCTCATGGCCCTGCCAGAGTTGAGCATGGCCCCAACCTGGCCAGGTGGGGATTATTATAGGTTTTGATTACCTGGGCTAAAGTCTCTTGAGAGAAGCAGCGGATACAGTTGACTGCCTGTCAGTTGCCATATGCTGGAGGAGTGCCCACAGTTGTTTATTAAAGGGGGTGAGGAGGCTGTTCTCCTTCGCAGCAGAGTTTCTGACTTTCCTGAGCATTGCTAGTGGATGCCGTGTGTCCCATCGTGACACAGCGAGGCTTTCTGTCTGCAAGGGAAAACCCCTGAAGGAGAGAATCTCAGTTGGAACCATTTGTCACTGCCCGTTTCTTTGAGGACTGCCAACTTTCCTACCCTTGGTTGTTGTTTTTATTAGAAAACAAAGTGTGTATTTACTGTATGTGTTTTCTTTTGTCCTTTGTGTAGGCCGATATCCCCAATAGGTTTGAAATGAAACTTCACAGAAATAACATATTTGAAGAGTCCTATCGGAGAATTATGTCCGTGAAAAGACCAGATGTCCTAAAAGCTAGACTGTGGATTGAGTTTGAATCAGAGAAAGGTCTTGACTACGGGGGTGTGGCCAGAGAATGGTTCTTCTTACTGTCCAAAGAGATGTTCAACCCCTACTACGGCCTCTTTGAGTACTCTGCCACGTAAGTATATGGCCACACCCAGAGTGTGTCCCCCACTGAGACAGTTGTATGAATTTAAACAGAATGAAAGAATAAGCAGCTCACCAGTTCAAGATGCATTAAGTCTGTTGAGTTTATTCTCTCCTCACACCACAGCCCCTTGCAAGTCTAGAATAGGTTCTGACTCTACCTGGTGAAATAGTGTACTCTGTGAACATCTAACATTGATTTTTTTTTTTTTTTCCTTATCTAATGGGTTCATGGAGTTGAAATTGAAAACGTGGATAATTATGGTAAGGAACAGGAGGCAGTTTTCATTTGCAGTGTTCAAAAGGAGGATTTGTCAGTGTTAGAATTCAAAAAAAAAGGAGGTGTTTTTTGAACAAGAGTCATTTCCGAGGTCTCTGTGTAAAGGCAAATTGTAAGGACTTTGAGGACCTAGGACCATGCCCTGCTCCTGTAAGGAAAGAATCAGGTTTCCCCTTGCATTAGGATTTCATCATTGCCAGGCTTGGAAACTGAGGCAGACTAAATTGCTTTCTGAGCAACCAAAGATCGGCTACTTCCAGGCCAGCCATTCCTTCTTCTGAATCCTCCAAGGGTTAGGCTGGACCCAAGCCCTCAGTAGAATAGTCATTGACCTTGCCGAAGGGCATTTATCATCACTTTAACCCTGGGCTCTAAGGGGACGTGGGTTCCCCCACATCTCCCACGTGGTACCAATCTCCTGGGGGCTCATTTGGAAGGCACCCTCAGTGCATTCTTCTCGGTTGCTCTAGCCAAGAATTGCCCAATTGATCTGTTGTTATTATTACTGAGTGCCATGAGAAAGCCCACTATGTACAATTTATCCAACTACTGAAGGTGGAGGGCAGGGTGGGGAGAGACAAGATCTTTACCTCTCCTCCACATTTTCAAAGATACCCCCCTGGAGGAAACTGCCTGTGACCCCAGTTTGAAAACCACTGATCCGCATGATTGTGAACCAAGCAAGGTCATTTGGACAAATCTAAACATGTGCAGGTTTGCATCATTGAGAGAGCCATATCCTGTTCCTAATCCCCTTGAGGCCTTTTCAGAGCAGAGTAGTGGTCAGAAGACAGACCAAGGGTTGGGCCCATAGTAGACATCTTATGGCCAAGCCAAAAGCCTCTGGAAGGAATTAACCTTCCTTTATCACGGACACGACCTAAAGTACTCACATCATTGGGAATCCCTGCACAGCCCCTTTATTATGTGGCGTTTCTTATCTCCCCAAGATATTTGGCTGAACCATACGAAATAGACACTTTGTGGGTCAAACACAGTCAAACATCAGCAGTTTCTTACGGTTTAATTGACTTTAGAGTACACATGCGTCAGCTTCCATGGTGGGTCGTGGTTGAGCATGTGGTAAGTCAGGTCCTCCAGCCCACACCTTTTCCCACTAGGTACAGAATGCTCACAAGGACACTGTAGAAATTGAGTGACACATGGCAAAGAAATATGCAGAATCTTGCATTTGAAAGTGTGATTGGTCTTTTCTTCTCTTTCTCCTCAAAAGGGACAACTACACCCTTCAGATCAACCCTAATTCAGGCCTCTGTAATGAAGATCATTTGTCCTACTTCACTTTTATTGGAAGAGTTGCTGGTCTGGCTGTATTTCATGGAAAGCTCTTAGATGGTAAGTCTTAAAGTAATAAAAATAGGTCAGTGCCGCTTGTGGTTCGCTGGTAGGTGTCTTATCTTTCGCATCATGAGTTTTTAAGCAAAAGCTTCACTGGTTTACTCATAAAGTATTTTTATGTTTTGCCCGTAATGGATGTGCTTTTCTCTGGTAGCTTATTTTGGGCACTGAAGACATAATGTCTACACACAGTTAAAAACAAAAGTTTTTTTTTTAACTTCATTGTAAAGCACAGAACATTATGTATTTATACATTTGTATGTTTTCTGAAATAACTTTACTGAAAGCAAGATTTGATAACAGATGGAAAAACTAATTGAAAAGTTAATTAAAATAATCTCATCCATCTAATATTGTGTGATTATTGCATTTGTCCCCAAATTATTTTTTTAATCGGAAGGGACTAAATAATTTCAAAATAATGTTACCACTCAGCTAAGACATTAACCCTGAAACAAATAACACAAAATAATTTCATTCTTACTTGAAGCATGTAAATCATGGAAGAATTTCAAGGTACCTTGAAAGGTAGAAGTCAAACCCTCTACATGGCATTATCTATAGGCTTGGAGACTTCTAAAAGATTTGGCCCATTCAAAATAGTGTCCTTAAGAAAACACTACACAAATCATCAGTGAGGAAAAAGCATCAGAAATATTTTTTGAGAGCTTGGAAGTAGAGTGGTTGAGGATGGGAAGAGGGAGAGTAGAATTTGAGATTAACATTGCAATAACTTACGAGAAAGATATTTCCAAAGGAACTGTGTTCATTGCATTTATGGAGCCCTAGCTGTTCTAATAAATAATTTGTATACCCTCTGTACTTTTCCCATGAATATGTTTTTACTGTTAATTGGTAGCTGATATTGATGCTCTGATTTTAATGCTTTATTTGGTGGGAGGGTGACAGTAAACACTTTTTTTCCTCTAGAAGGAAACTAAACCACATACTCTTTCCGTGTATGTATAGTATGAATATATTTTAATTTCCAGCTTTGTAGTCATGCCACAGATTATTTCAGCCTGCTCAAATTCACTCCAACTTTCTCAGAAGGTCAGTTTAGTCACCATATGCAAGTGAGAAGATGCTGTTAGTTGCTACAACGTCTTTAATACTCTCTATAACGGGGTATTAGAGAAGCACAAGATATGATCCTGACCTTAGTCAGCTTATATTTTAGTGGGGGGAAAAGAGATGAGAACAAAACCAGAAGAATCACAGTGATAGTGTCTGAGCAGAAGGGAACACATTGAGTCCTCAGAAGAGAAAGTGACTTGGCCGGCAGCTCGGGGAATCTTTCCCAGGAAGAGCTACACCTCGGAGGTGGGGTAGCATTTGAGCATTCAGAGGCTGGGGTCATTTCAGATGAGTGAGGACTGGCCCAGAGTCAAGGCTCTGTGGAAGGAGATGGGCAGAAGCAGGAACCAGGGTCTCTAGGAGCTGGCTAAAGTGACCCCCATGAGAGCGATCACGATATAAACCTGGAATTGCATTTTTAAGAGTCCACGTGCACATAGATGGGCCTAGTCAGCAGTGTCTTCAAATTTCCCACAGATGGGAATGTCCCTGTTGGCAGGGCTCATTCTGCACATCTCTCCACTGTGCCCCCTGGTTGGCTTCATGCTTTTACTTCCCCAGACACTGGAGTCTATTGGAGCCTTTATGGGGCCACGCAGAGCCAGGGAGAGTTGGCCTGTGCTGCAGAGGGTTGGTGCCTGGTGGGGGGATAAAGGAGCAGAAGCAGGAGCCTGGGGTGCCAGGTCTGGTGTGGTCAGGGCCCCATTTGAGGAGGTGTGTGATGCCTTTAGATCAGGTCAAATGGAGGCCCCTGCAGGATGCCTGCATGGAGGGAGGTCGACCTCGCTTCTGTTGCCTCCCTGAGACCTCTGCCGTCCCTCCCCGGGAGGTTACACAGGCCCTCTCCGTGGCCTCCCCCATTTCCAACCTGTCCCCATCCTGTGCTTTCTCCCCATCGCTGCCCGAGCAATGATAACAAAAGACAGATGGAATTTCACCTGGACTTTCATTGACTCACCACTGCCCTCAGAGAGCACCCCAACTCTCCAGCACCCCATGTGGGCTGTGCAGTGCCAGCCCCTCCTCTGGCCTGTCTACCAGCCCTGGCAAACTGCTGGCGAGTCCCCAGGCTTGTTGCTCTGCTTAGTGTACCCTTTTCTTCCCCAGTTCCTATGCCTGATTTGCACTGTGGACTCTGCTTGACCTTGAAGCTCATCTGTCACCTTCCAGAGGCCTTTCTGGCCCCACTCTGCTGCGCCATCTCTCTTAGCGCAGCTGCCCTCCTCTTGCCACTCTCCCCCTGATCTCGCCGCCTCACTTGTGCAATACTGCAGAAGGCCCTTGGTTACTCCATCCTGGTTTCTCATTTACATTGAAAGCAAGTTAATCTTTTCTTTCGTGCTCTGATAACGTAGCAGTATCAAAGACCTGAAATTAAACCCAGTGTTTACCGTATTTTAGGTTTCTTCATTAGACCATTTTACAAGATGATGTTGGGAAAGCAGATAACCCTGAATGACATGGAATCTGTGGTGAGTAAATGCAGGTCACACACCGGCCATCACCAGGCACTTGTGTCTTACGGGAAGGTATTGGAGAGCCATGTTTGTAGTCTCAGCCATTTTTATGGGTGTTGCATTCCATGTGAACAACAGGAGACATTTAATTGCTTGAAAAGTTCATTGATCTGTCTAATTCTTGTAATAAGTAAATATTATTGTTCACATTTCCTGGGACCATGGTACCTAGGGTGGATACATCCAAATCCCAGTTGCCTCTGCTTACCCGGCACAGGACTCGTGTGAACTTACTAAATCCAAGAGACAGCTGAAGATCTATGGTAGCCTGTGCTTCCCATAAAAACTGCTGCTACTGAATGTTTAGAGCTTCATCCGCTCTCCCTCTGTTTCCTGACCTCATAAAAATGGCAGAGGCAAAGGTCAAAACAATAGGAAGAATATCAGGCAGACATCCTAGACATGGATGAGTGACACCACAGCTCAGACAAGTGAACACTTGGGACGTTCTCCAAGTAGTGATTTGGGTTTTCATGTTGCAGTTAACATTAATTTTACATAGACAGACCATTTTAGAGTTGGGTGGATTTTTTTTTCTTTTCTTTTCTTTTTTTTTTTTTTTTTTTTTTTTTGAGACGAAGTCTTGCTCTGTCGCCCAGGCTGGAGTACAATGGCGCGATGTTGGCTCACTGCAACCTCCACCTCCTGGGTTCAAGCGATTCCCCTGCCTCAGCCCCTCAAGTAGCTGGGATTACAGGCATACACCACCATGCCCGGCTAATTTTTTTTTTTTTTTGTACTTTAGTAGAGACAAGGTTTCACCATGTTGGCCAGGATGGTCTCGATCTCCTGACCTCGTGATCCTCCTGCCTCATTCTCCCGAAGTGCTGGGTTACAGGCATGAGCCACCACGCCCGGCCAGGATTTTCTATAAAACAAAAATTGATGTTCTTCTTATAATATACTTCCACTTCTGTTTTTCTTTTAATGTACCTATACCCCACATCTACCTCCAGAGTGTACGGGTGTTTGCCCACACACCAGCACACACAAGGGCCACTGGGAAGCGTGTTTGTCCATTTGGGGCATTTGCAGCTCATTCGTGTTTGCTCACTTGAGTTAAAAAGCCCCTGCATGACGTCACCTGGCTGTGATACCAACTATATCTTGGGCACGGTTGGGTAGATGAGCTGTGTCCTCAGCCCTGACCAGCGCTGACTCAGTGTTTCTGTTCCTCCTCGTATGAAAGGAGAGGAAGAGGCCAGCAGTGCCCTTGAACCCGCTGCTGGTTTGCCAGTCATGGTGGGTTGGGTGCACACTTGTGATTCCAGTCTCCACTTTCACCTTGTATTTGTGCTTTCTGCTGCTTCATCATACAGTGATGAAGAGCATAGCATACATCATACATCATAAAGAGCATAGCAATTTCTCTTAATGTCTAACTTTATACCACATTCTGACAGTTAGTGCCTAAAATACAGTGGATGTATTATTTTTACGCTCTTCACAGCCCGTCATGTCCCCAGCAGGAGAGACTGTGGAGGGACCAGGGACAGGCGCTTAGGCCTGTGACTGCTCCTCTGGATTCTGAAACCAGAGCGGCCACCCTTTTTGCTGACATTAACCTGGAGAGTGATCAAAGCACAGGAAAGGGGATAACTTAAAACTATTAGCGTTTCTTAGTTGGAACATTATTTTACTTATTTATTTTTTTGGAGATAGAATCTTACTCTGTTTGCCAGGCTGGAGTGCAGTGGCACAACCATAGTTCACTGCAGCCTCCATCTCCTGGCACAAGCAATCCTCCTGTCTCAGCCTCCCAAGTAGCTAGGACCACAGGCACACACCACCATCCCTAACTAATTTTTTATTTTTTTGTAGACATAGTGTCTTGCTATGTTGCTTAGGCTGGTCTTGAACTCCAAGCCTCAAGCCCTCCTCCTGCCTCAGCCTCCCAAAGCCGAGGATTACAGGATTATAGGCATGAGCCACCAAGCCCAGCCTAGAATGTTCTTTATCCTTCCTATTTTCCTCAGATATTTTCACTCTTTTTTAAAACTTTCGTTATTTTTTATAAAGACAGGGTCTCACTATGTTGCCCAGGCTGGTCTCTTTAACTCCTGGACTCAAGTGATCCTCCCACCTTGGCCTCCCAAAGTGCTGGAATTACAGCCATGATATTTTACTCTAAAAGATAGAAGGTATATTGACCAGCCTGGCCAACGTGGCCAAACCCCATCTCTACTAAAATACAAAAATTAACCAGGTGTGGTGGCACACGCCCATAATCCTAGCTACTCAGGAGGCTGAGGCGGGAGAATCACTGGAACCCGGGAGGCAAAGGTTGCAGTGAGCCAAGGTCACGCCATTGCACTCCAGCCTGGGTGACAAGAGCGAAACTCCATCTCAAAAAAAAAAGAAAGAAAGAAAAAAGAAAGTACACTGATGTCTGTATGTTAAATTTTGTAGACCAGTACAGCAGCTCCATGCACCATCCAGAGTAGATACCTTCCACTGTGCATCACCAAGGACAGGGTTTAACTGCAAGCCCATTACAACTAAAACAGTTTGTTTATATTTCAAATTAAAGAGGAAGGTTTGGTTTAGGTGGAGCAGGAAACAGTGCATTAGTAACGTATTTCTTGAGCATCCTGCACAGAATTACATTAGAATGTAATTATTTAAAGAAGTCAAACGAGTTTGTATTTCGGGGGAAAAAATGCTGAATTTTCACTCCTGTGTCATTCTGTAGGATAGTGAATATTACAACTCTTTGAAATGGATCCTGGAGAATGACCCTACTGAGCTGGACCTCATGTTCTGCATAGATGAAGAAAACTTTGGACAGGTACATGTGGGTAACCCTGGGAACTCTTCTTTAGCTTTCAAGGGGCATTTTCTTCTTGACAGGTTGTAACACAACTTTGCTGGACACTCAAAAACAACCAGCAGGAGCTGCAGGTGTTAATTTTCATCTCATTGCAGCAGTACCTTCTTGTCATGCCAGGAAGCCACACTCCAATTACAACCATTTCTCTCTTCCAGCAAAGTTATAGAAATTCCAAGAGGCCTTGGGGGCCTGAACCGGCACCTCTTCTAATCCAAAGCAAATGTGAATGTTTCATTTGTACCTCAATTTTAGAATTTAGGTACTTTAAAAAATAGTGCGATTACTGACTTAGCAATGTAAATACATGACCAGGAGTGGATGATGTTGGAAGGGCCATTGGTTTTTCTCTCTGTTTTATGGTTCTGTTGTCATGGCGACATTTGTCTTGTGGGGCTCAGCACGGCATGCTCAGGTTTTTCTACCATTCCATCTGCTTTGCCCCCACGCTGTTATTCAGGCTGGATTAATCCTCAAAGTCACTTTCAGACTGGTCAGCAGGGATTTGGATGGGCCACTAAAAGTGGATTTCAAAGATAAAGTTGCCTGCTCGGAATTCTCATCATCCTAAGGATCTATACGATGTATCTGTCTCAAATCTGAAGCCTTTGCTTCATCTGCCACTCAGTAATAATGGTGCAGCTTGGGAGGTGTTCTCAAGATATTCTCTGACCCTGGTACGTGTCCTTCCACAAAAGCCCAGAGGTATTTCCCATCTCTCAGACTAAATCTCCATGGCTATGAAATTAATTAGACCATAAACTAATTGTGATGGTTGCCCTCTGAAAAATGAAATAGACGTGTTCTTTATTGCTAGATGTCAAAGATTCCTAGAGAATCTTTGAGAAAAGAAGCTGATGCCACTAGATATAAAGGATTTAATGACTGAGGGTAAAAATTGTTGGATAAGAAAATAATCACATGAATATCACAATCACTTGTTATTCCCATGTCCTGTGTTTGAGCCAGCAAACTTCAGTCTCTAGTGTGAGTCCTGGCATGGGTGGAACTTGGGGAGTCCATAGTGCCCTTCAGTGGCTGGGCGAGGCTCAGAGAAGGACTTCAGACACCAGAGGCAAGAGACCTTGTGGCTTAATGTAAATGATCAAGTCCTTTAAAAATCTCCTTTTGTCCCGCCTCCCCCGCCGTGTTGTGCTTTATGCCTAAGAATCCTTACAGACAGATGGACACTGTTCTCCTGCACGGGGACCTTGTGATGGAACAGGGAGGGATCTTTTCAGCTGCTGCCCCTCTGGGTCTCCAGCAGCCTCCCCAGGACCAAGAGCACTGGGTGTCTCCAGCCCTGTCTGCCTCCTTCCTCTGCTGCCTTTGACATGAATGGCTCACTCCCACTAGAGACGCCTGCAAGGCACAGTGCCTTTCACTCGGGGCTCTCACCCCTCCCCACTGGTCTCCAGTCCCCTGGAAGTGCATGGTCCTCTGCTGGCCCTGTGGATGCAGGTGTCACCCTGACAGCTGTCCTGCACCCGCTGCTTTTTTGTCTTACCCTTGCCATCTGGATGTCCTCATCCTGCCCTTGGCTCCAGCTGCTTCCGTCTCCGTTCACCGCCAGCCTCTTATCTCAGGCCCACATCTGTCTTCCAGCCTCCAGAACTCCCTGGTCTAACGGCCGCCTCATCTGCTTCTCCTGAGAGGCTCACAGGTCCCAGTGCTAAAGCCACTTTTTCCTCCCCAGCCCCCACATCGGTTATGGTCTCGTCAGTGCCACCACTGTCCCCTCCCACCTGACCCTTGGGCGTCCCCTCAGAATCTCCCTCTCTCCTCATGCCATCTCCCCGTGCCCAGGGTGGCTGTGCCCCATGACTCCCCATCCTTGACACATCCTTGTCTGTGCTCTCCCCTGGCCCATGCCCCGATCACTTGACGGCTGTTCTCACAGCCTCCTGTCAGCCGCTCCCTTTCCTGCTTTGCTGCTCTCTACCCTGTTCTCCAATGCCCCCACTCCAGGTGTGAGCCGCTTATGGAATATTTCTGAAATGCAACCCTGAAAATGTCCTTCTTCTACTTGCCCATCTTGTGACCTTCAGCATAAACGAAAACTTGTTAGCATGGTGTATGACCCCTCATGATCCAGACCTGCCCCCCTCTGGCATTACCCTCTGACTCCTTCGTGTCAACCTGTCAGCAAACAGTGTGCCTTCAACAGTGTTCCCAGAGATGCCTCAGTGCCACATAACTCTGTACCGATGCACTCTCGTTCTCTCTCCCATGACCTCTTTCCCTGCTCTCCTCGAGGTATTGACTGACGTACTGTGTGCTGTACGCCCCCTGAGGTCTTCTGGGTCTCTCCAGTGCTCAGCATGTAGTTGATGCCTACTAAGTGCTTATTGAGCAAACGAATGAGGAGTGCTAATCTGGCATATTGAAAATGTGAATAAGGTTCTAAGTGATAGAAATCCTAAGTGTGAGAAAACAAAATCAGTTGAGTCATAGTGGCTTTTTTTAAAAAGCCGGACCTATTGAAGGGTCTTAAACTGCCAATTTTCAAACAATTAGACATGGTTAGTCACCCTGGAAGTATCTTCCTTTCATTTTTAACATATGAAGGAAGGAGTGGAAGTAAAGAACTAAGGAAGACTTAAAATCAGTCTTGTGTGTTAAATGCATTAAAAAAGTCTTTTTGTGGATCCACTCATAGAAAACCATATGACCAAATTAACCCAATTCAGAAAACTATTCTCAATGCCACAGTCAGAAGCAAATGATCTGGGAAACCTTCCTAATTACACTGAAGTGTAATTGTTTCCACCTCATAAATGGAAATCAAACACAGGGTGTTGGCGTTTTTAAGCAGGCCTCTAATGAAACTTCGGATGATTGTTCAGGCTAGATCTTCATTAAAAACAGTTCTCAGACCTCCTCGTTTAATGTGAATTCTTCTGACTTTGGGGTAGGATCAAGTAGAGTAATACACTAATCAAAATAGACCACGAGATGAGTAAGATAAGAATTAGGTGCCCAGTCTGTTAAATTACTGCCTTGCCTTTTTAAGAGAGCTATCCTTTTAATAGGGAACTCGTGTATTTATTTTGCACTCTGGGAAGGAATTTAGAGCGAGTTAAGCAGCCACGTATGGATCTTATCTCCCGTATCCAGTCCATCAGCGAGCCTTGCTCACACACCTGTGAAACCTTTCTCACTTCTATGCATTCTCCCAATCTCTTCTCTAACTCACACCCAAGTCCAAGCTCCCATCTTCCCCACTAGACCCCCGACTGGTCTCTACGTCCAGTTTGGCTCCCTATAAAAATGAGCGTGTCATTCCTATGCCAGAAACCTTCAGGGGTTTCCCCTGCCCTTGAGATAAAGACCCCAACCTTACTTGGTCCCACAAGGTCCTGCATGGCCTGGCTCTCCCTGCTCCTCCTCCAGACTCACTGTGAATCAGTGTGTTTAGCGCCTGTCTCTCCTGTGCAGCTTCCTCCCGGTGATGGCAGCCGCATCCCTGCCCTGTGCTCACTCACTGTCATGTACTTCGCACCAGCACATTGCCTGGTGCATGGTGGGTACTCATAGTTGTTGATGTGGAAATCTAGGCATTAGCATGATGCCCAGACAAGCCTCTCACCTCTGTGGCCCTCTGCAAAACTGTTGACTCTGACCCAGAAGGAAGCCCATTCCTCCCCAATGCCAAACAGTCAAGTGGCTTCCGCAGTGGGGCAAAGCGAGTACAGTTGCTATGGGTTGAAACAGACATGCAGTCAGCCTTCCACGGTGTTTCAAGCTTTTTTTTTTTTTAATTTCACAGCTAGAAATATCAGACCATGAAGTTTAGTAGCTGTTCCTTCATGTAATAAAGCTGCAGCTGTTGCCATTATTTTGCAATTTGTTTTCTTTCTGATTGGTAAGAATCTGGGACTGCTGGTTTCTAGGGCCTAATATGAAAGTTTCCACTAAAGAAATGTCAGTATTTGAACTATGATCCTGTGCCAAGCAGGAAGAATAAACCAGACCCCCATTCACTGCTGTGTGCACATATCCGCCCCCCACCAGGAGGAGGAACCCTTTTAGGGCTGTAACAAGTGAAAATTCTTGATTGCAAGTTCAGCAGAACATCGTCTGATTTGGTTATGGGTTTGTCTTTTGAGACAGTCTCACTCTGTCACCCAGGCTGGAGTGCAATGGCGGGATATCGGCTCACTGCAACCTCTGCCTCCTGGTTTCAAGCAATTCTCATGCCTCAGCCTCCTGAGTAGCTGAGACTACAGGTGTACGCCACCATGCCCGGCAAATTTTTGTATTTTCAGTAAAGACAGGGTTTCACTATGTTGGCCAGACTGGTCTCATACTTCTCACCTCAGGTGAGCCACCTGCCTTGGCCTCTCCAAGTGTTGGGATTACAGGCGTGAGCCACCACGCCCAGCTAATTTTTGTATTTTTAGTGGAGACAGGACTTCTCCATATTGGCCAGGCTGGTCTCGAACTCCTGGCCTCAAGTGATCTGCCAACCTCAGCCTCCCAAAGTGCTGGGCTTGTAGGTGTGAGCCACCATGCCTGGCCTGATTCGGTTGTTTTGAAGAGGTACCAGAAGTTTCGAGAGGCTGTGCAGTAGTTGGAGGGAAAGCATGGGCAGCAGCCATATAGGAAGGTTCTTTAGGGTCAGGCCTGGATCAGGTTGAGCCAGTCTCCATAGGAATGATCACCCCAAGGGGACAAAAATGGATTCTTGGAGGAGATCATCTCAGACATTAAAGTGGTTTGTGGCCCTCCCAAAAGCCACAGCACATACCACAGGTGTACTGTGGATCTCTCTGTTAAGATTTCATGGAGAGAGATGGGTCATTGGCAGAAAGAATCTAAAAAGGCTCTTTAGGGAGCCATAATGAATTAAAACGTGGAGAAACACGTGCGGGGAGGCAGTGAGTGAAAAGGCAGAAACGGTCAATATGAGGGATAAGGCAGAGCATGTCCTGGCCAAAGTCAGAAGGAGCCAGACCAAGAGCCCAGAGCTGGAGGTGGCTCCCGGGAGGGCTGAGGCCCCGGCCCCTCCAGGCCAGTCAGCGACACAGGGATGACACCTGGGGAGATGGGAAGTCGGAAGGCTGGTGTGGACTCACTGCCTCCGTGCTGTTGGTAGTCGCGCTGATGTCTGCTGGAGAGGCTGGAGAGGATGAGGAAGGCCTGGTTGGTGGAGTGATGGGGGTGAAGGGCACTGACTGCCCCTGAGGCCATGCCCTGCAGGATTTGTGAGCACCCATCGATGGGAGTTTGCCCAGCAGTGCTCGGTTTCCAAGAATGGAGTCTGACAAGCAGACAAGCCTTGTTCCGCCGAGTTCAGCATATTCGATGTGATCCAAGCTGTTTCTCAGCAGCTTCCCAGGCAGCACAAAGCATCTATGGAGAGTCAGGGAGATGTGTGGGAATCAGGTTGTTAACTGGCGAAGGCGGGGAGTCCGCCAGAGGTTCCTCTGATCTCTGTGAGGAAGAGAGCCAAGTTTATGCTGGGGCCAGTAGACTTAAAGAGGAATTTTTCTACTGCAGTGTTTTCCCGTGAGCGCTTGCTGAGCACCTGCTGTGGCTGGGCACTGTGTTCTTTGTGTGGGGTCCTCCAGGAGCCCAGGCACAGGAGGGTGATGGCCCAGAAAGCCCTGGGAGGGCGGGGTGTGCATTTCGTGGCTGAAGGTGGCAAGAATCCACCCCACAGAGGAGGCTCTGCAGACTGCTCACCAGGGAGCGGGTCCCCTGGGTGCCAGCACCAGCTCCATCTGCAGTTTGGTGTTTCTCCTTGGTCACCTTGCTGGGTCTCTGCCTCCTCTGGGATGCTGTCCACCCTCATGACGGGATCCAGGGTGCTGCCGCAGCACCTATAGGAGATGTGCAGGGCGGAAAGCAGCCCCTGTGTGACGCTGCCCCGCCTTCTCCTGCTTAGGGCTGACACTGTCACGCTGCCACCTGGCATTCGGTGCTGATGGCATACAGTCCCTCCCCTCCTGTGATGGCAATAGCTGACGTTAAGAAGGGACAAATTTGGGGGAAAGGAGAACACAGGCTGTAGTTAGAGTGAAGGTCAGACAGGAATGGAGGCCCAGGGGGAATCTGTGTGCCTGGAGGCGAGCGTTAGAATCAGACAGCTTTGGCATGGTCCCCGCTTCTCCAGCTCCCATGGAGCCTCGTGCCCAACCAGCAAGGGCTCGGGGGCACCAGCCAGTGGCAGTAAGGCAGTGTAGCGGGCTGGACAGTACGCCTGCCTGCACTGCAGGAGACGGTCTCACGATCAGCCCCCGACAGCCGGTCTCAAAAGTGGAATTTGAAGAGTGGTCATTGCTTCTCATGAAAGTGTCACCTGTAACTCATGAAAGTATCGCCTGCAACGCACCCTAGAAGGATGCGTTTCTGTACCACTGAGGGCTCGAGCCGGGAGGAACCAAAATCTGGGGACTTGACCCCAACCTAGTAGCTTAGAGAGCAGAATTATAAACCCTTCATCCTGTGACCCTCCTTGGGCCCTCCCCTCACTCTCCCACAGAGAAACCCAGGGTCAGAATCAACCGTGAGACTTGGCAGCTGCGCACAGGATGATTTACTGCTGTGACCTCATTTAGCATGCGCAGTATGGGCCCATTTTTTCATTTCTTTCAAAAATTATTAGTTTATCTGATTATAAAATATTAACCTTAATAATAAAATACAGCCAGTATAATAAAAATATGTAAAATAAATAAATGTCACTTATTCCCAGTATCTCAAGAAAACTCAGAATTAAAACTTTTATTTACTTTTTCCAGAATTATTCTCTGTAAGCACAAACACAGATTTTTTTACAGAAGTGAAATTCTACTCTGCATACCATTTTCTTTATTATCAATTGATTAATTAATTAATTATTTTGAAATGGAGTCTCGCTCTGTTGCCCAGGCTGGAGTGCAATGGTGTGATCTCGGCTCACTGCAACCTCTGCCCCGCCCCGGGTTCAAACGATTCTCCTGCCCGAGCTTCCTGAGTAGCTGGGATTACAGGCGTGAGCCACCACTCCCAGCTAATTTTTGTATTTTAGTAAAAATGGGTTTTCACCATGTTGGCCAGGCTGGTCTTGAACTCCTGACCTCGTGATCTGCCTACCTCAGTCTCCTAAATTTTTTTTTATTATACTTTAAGTTCTGGGATACATGTGCACAATGTGCAGGTTTGTTACATAGGTATACACATGCCATGGTGGTTTGCTGCACCCATCAACCCATCATCTACATTAGGTATTTCTCTTTTTTTTTGAGACAACTCTTAATGCTATCCCTCCCCTAGCCCTCTACCCCGTGACAGGCCCCGGTGTGTGATGTTCCCCTTCCTGTATCCATGAGTTCTCATCGTTCAACTCCCACTTGTGAGTGAAGCTGGAAACCATCATTCTCAGCAAACTACACAGGAACAGAAAACCGTTTTCAAGTTAATATATCACACATACCTTTTCATGTCACTAAGTATCAGTCTATAGCATTCTAATGACTATGCTGAATTTTATTTTGTAGACGTGCCATTTATTTTTATCCATGCCCTGTTGGTAGACGTTTAGGCTATTTCAGTATTTTCTATGTAAACATAATTATGTATAACTGTGGAATACTCATATAACTGTGAGAAGGGATATGTAGTTTTTAAATTGGGATGCTTATTGCCAAATTATAATATCTTCAGAAAAAGATTGAACCAATTAGACTCCCTCCCACAGTGAAAGTGAGAACCAGTTCCCTGCACTCAGTGACACTGGCTTATTTTCTCTTTGGATGCTGCTTTTGGAGGAAGCAGAGTGTTTTCCTCCTTAGCCCTCCCCTCCCCACTTTGTCTGTGGCTGACCCGCTCATTCAGTAGCTCTCTGGAAATCACAACTTTCAGGCAACACCAAGGAAGGCTCTATGATCAAAGAAAGAGGGCCGGATGAGTGCTGGAAGGAGTGTATTACCAGGATTGTAGATGCTTATGTGCTTCACCTCCTTCCCTCTCCCTGCGCAGGGGGAAAGGGTGGGAGGAAAGATTCGGCTCGAGTGTAGCCGAGCTGTACCAAAAGCCTTCTCAATAGCAACGCCTGGGCTGGGATTTATTAACGTGTCAGTGACGTGCATCTGATAAGAAAGCTGTTACTGAAGGAACAACAAGGCTTCCTGGGGAGGAATAAATGGGGAAAAAAGAAAAGCCAACCTGGGTCATTAACACGTAGAACAAAACGTATGAATGAGCACTGTCCGCGCGCCTCCGCGAACAGCCACGAACTGCGGTGTTGCGCTGTGGAAACATCCCCACCCCACCCCTGAGTGGAAACCGTTTGGCATCCTCCATCCCCGACACGGCTTGTACGGGGCAGGAGCAGATGGCCCCTGGGAGAAAATGGAATGCACTGGGAGGATGGCAGCTGGAAAGGGAAATGGAGAAATGAAGGATGTCAGCAAAACCGGAAATGCAGCAACAGGATTAAAATTCACATTGGGCACAGTGAAGACTTCAGCTGACTTTGCAGAAATGGAAAGTGTAGTGGAAAAATGAGATTCCTTCCTGAATAGAGGAAAAGAAAATGTAGAGGGACTGGCTGGATGATGAATGTGTTTTACGTTGAAAAGCCATCTCAGTGTGAATGGGAACAAGAGCCAGTGCATGGAGAAGCCACATGAGAGACACAGGTGCGAGTGCTCGGGCCGGAGGGGCTCAGGATCTCCTGGGTGCAGGTGGCAGGACCAAGGAACCCCTGGAGGCGGCCTCTGCCAGAGCACAGCATTTATCACAACGTGGAACCTCCATCCCTCCTGGGTACCACCCTAACACTTACTCTGGAAAACCCTCTCCCCCGGCTTGGTTTACTCTGCAGGCAGAGGAAAAGAGACTTACAGGGAATCCCACCAAAATAGTGGCATGGCTTTCTTTCAGTAGGAGAGGTGTAGGTGCTATATTTTTCCACCTTTTTTTCCCCAAAATTTGTACAATGAGAAAAAAAAAATTATTTTAAAATAATAGGCCTTTCTCCCTTCTCTCATGCTGGTTACTGCTATATAGGGCATTATAGTAAGCTAGATCTGGGTCAGAGCATAGGAAAAAGGGCTGCCCTGATTGCAGCTGCTTGATTCATGATGGTGGGTGGCACTAAGGGAGGAAGCTTCGGGGCAGATGAGCAAGGAGAAGGCATCCGATGCAAATAAATGTCTTCAAAAACCAGATAAATCTGTTTCTTCAGCCTGGATCCTTAAGCTTCTTTCTTGTCTTTAAGTTTCCGTTTGCATTTTTGAAAGAAATACCATGCATCCTTTTTTATAACTAGAAAATTTTCAGAAACAGAATGCATTAGAATTTGGATTTCTGGAGTCTTGATGGGTGTCCCCTGTTCTTTTCTCTATTAAACATAATTAGTTTCCTGATAAATGAATAGCAGATGAAAAAATGTTGCTCTTCATTATTGCTAATACATGAAGAATAATTAAAAGTCGTAAGTAACCATAAAACAATTTGCCTTTAATGATAGCATCTTTAACTGTGTAACATCCCAGCAGTTTAAAAGCCTCATTGTACATTCTCTTGTGCACAGAGCCCATTTGCTGGGAAATATTTCTGAATACATGTTGTCTTCCTTTTATAGTAAGACATTGTTACTCAGTAATAATATGCAAGATAACTTTGTGATAAGTAATTGTTGTTTTATCTTTGTAATTACAGACATACCAAGTGGATTTGAAGCCCAATGGGTCGGAAATAATGGTCACAAATGAAAACAAAAGGGAATATATCGAGTACGTATACACGTATTTACTGCCTTTTTTTTAAATAAATTGAACAGCATGTTTGGTCACTGTCCCTTGCTGAATCAGCTCACGCGTTTATTATGGGCATGAGTTTATTGGTCAGTTTTCAACAATATGAGTTCTTTTTTGGCTTGGGCTCATGGGAAGTTGAATATGGGATGGAAAGTCTGTCTTGTATCATGAGCTCCCCTATAAAGGAGCAGAGGAGGGAGAAAAGGTCTATATTATTGAGTAATGTGGCAGATATCCTTTTGGAATATGGGGATATCAACTAAAATTTAGAATTGCAACAGAGGGCCATGGTGTCAGTGACCAGCGGGGCAAAATTAGGAACCAACAAAGAAAAAATATTTTGTCTCTCTCCCAACTTCTTTTCCATAATAGAAATGTATAGAAATAGTTAAAATGGATAGGAATAATTCAGCATGTGCAACCCTAAGGAATTGTTTCTGGTATTTGTAATATTCTTAATTCAATCTCAGTCTCAGAGTGGAACAAAACGTTGAGTCCTTTTGGAAGTCTGGCTCTTAAGTGATTCTAAGACATTTGTACCAGGCAGAAGTTTTTTCTCTGTTGGGCACATTACGTTTTCTTTTTTAGTGTATATGTGTGCTTCAAATGCATAACTCTGGGATCTTCCAAGGAGACCCCGTTGTGCAGACGTGACGTGGGCACTGCAGTGTGCAGTTTGTGGCTCCCTTGTGGGTCGCCGCAGTGGCCTGAGTTCCTTGTTTGCATTCAGTGCTTCATATCAACAGGCTGGGCTCCCTCCTTTCTTCTCATTTGGAATTGGTCAGAGGTCTTGAATTCAGACAGCTGTTGAATTGACTCTGGGTCTTAGCACCTTTCAGTGTGATCTGCAAAGAAAAACCTACTGTCCTTCCTAATTAGGAAGAAGCGGAGCGTGTTAGAGTCTCTAGTCAGAGATCCCGGCAAAGACTGGAACTATTACATGGCAAACTTTTTTCCACTCTCAAGTTGAAAGCTTGCTATGCTGAATACATAGGTGAGAAATAAGATACATCAGTTCTTACCTGGCCACATTAATTGGCACGCTTGTTCTGAATTTGAACAATCTTAGCTGATGACACCCTGGCAGACACCATTGTCTTCCTTCAGAAAGTACAGACTGTGTGGGGTTTAAAAAATATTCTAGCCCAGGGTGACCTAGGTCTCAAGTCTGAGGGCTCTGACATGTGTGATATGTGTCTTGCACCATTCTTTGCGGTTAATTCTTTTAGGGTTCAAACGTGGTGGGAGTCAGGGTCAGGCAGGGTTCCAGCTAGCTTTACTTTGAAAAGTATAATTGAAATCACCAGCTGCTCCCTGATACCTCTGCTCCCCTGGTGCCAGAAGAATGCTGTTGAGCTGATCACTGTAGCCCAGGAGGTGCCACCTGAGAAGCCGCACAGTGGTTGTGCTGCAGGCTGGTCCTCAGGGCCGTTACCATGGTTACAGTGGTACCACTCCGAAGGTGAGAGCCCTTCAGAATGATGGAATGTCTCAGATGACATCCGGAGTAGATTTGCCTTGTGATCAATTATGCTGTGCGTTAAACACTGTCACAGGGAACTTGGTGTTGATGAACTTCAGTTGCGTAAGGAGGTCTTAGCATTCATCCTCTAAATTTTGGCATTAAATTATGAGTGCAAATCATTTTGCTGATAATGCTTATATGTTATTGTTGAATATTAGCACATTGGATATGAGAATGAAATATTAGGTAACTAAATGCATTGTCCTGAGTACTCTTTACAAATACATATATATATATATATGGTGTGTATATGGGTGTGTGCATCTTATACACATATACCTGTGTGTTCATACCCCATGAACTTTCCCCTTTTCTCTATGTTGTCACATTTTAAAGCAATTGAAGCATTTAAAGCATTTTAAACCAGTTAAGCATTTAAAGCAGTTTAGGTCAGCCAAACCTTGATGTGGGGGAAGTTAATTACTCTTTTGAAGTGTCCAGTGAGATTTTACGTTTTTCATGGGTATTCCAGGGAGTCTTGAAAGAAGCCGTGAATAAGCTGAACAGTGGCGGCACAGAGGAGACCCTCCCCTCTGCTCTGCTGTCACGGATGGAGGAGAAGCACTCCCTGTTGTGAAGAAAGCAGTGAGTGCTAGTGATGACAGAGGTGGTTCAATGTTGTCTTCTTTTCTCCTGCAGCTTAGTCATCCAGTGGAGATTTGTGAACAGGGTCCAGAAGCAGATGAACGCCTTCTTGGAGGTAAGCCTTGCTGGCCAGGGTTCTCTGCCATGTGCTTCTGGTCCTGGGTCGAGCAGGGATCTCGCTTCTCCTTTGGCTGGTGTGGTGGAGCTGATCATGCACTGAGAGACAGGGGCGAGGCTGGGGACCCCGCGGGAAGGCTGGGATCGCACAGCTCACACCACTGGCCGGTCTCCAGCACGAGAGTGTTCAACTGCTGTGCCACTACCTCTTTTTCCTTTTCACGAGTTCTCCTGCTTGACTTCTTATTTTTATATTTGTCCTGTTTAAAGAGGACATCTTACAAACTTGATCTAGAACCATTGTCTTGAAGTTTCAGGTGGTACCCAAGAGAAGGCTGTCTTTTGCTGCAGTGACAGTTTCCAAGAAGCCCGAGGGCTCAAAGCTGAATGATAAAGCACAGTCCCCGCAGTGCCTCGCCACCCTCCATGGATCACTGCTGCCTGGGCTTTTTTTTTTTTTTTTTGGAAACAGAGTCTCGCTCTGTCACCCAGGCGAGAGTGTAGTGGCATGATCTTGGCTCACTGCAGCCTCTGCCTCCCAGGTTCAAGCAGTTCTCCTGCCTCAGCCCCCGAGTAGCTGGGACTACAGGCATGTGCCACCACGCCCGGCTAATTTTTGTATTTTTAGTAGAGACAGGGTTTCACCATGTTGGCCAGGATGATCTTCATCTCCTGACCTCATGATCCACCTGCCTTGGCCTTCCAAAGTGCTGGAATTACCAGCATGAACCACCACGCCCAGCCCTGAGCATTTTTTTTTAATCCCCTGCCCTTTTTCTTTGTGGCTATGTTAATAATCCATTGCAGATTATTTTCTATACAGATACATGGAAAACACATTTTCTCAAGCTTAGTTTTTATTTTATACCCAGCCACCTCATGACAACTTTTACCCTGATACAGAGCAAAGCAGACACTGCCCAGATCCAACTTTTTAATATCAGGGATGCTCCCAGGCTCCTAGCAGAGGCTGAGGGATTGATCATTTTAAACAGTATTCCACTTGGACCAAAAGTGAAATTCTTTCTTAAATCTGATAGTATTCATTACATCAGAGATCACACAGGAAACGGCCTCCCGTCCACGTGACTGGTTTTCTCTGCACTGAGGCAGAGCTCTCACGGGACGATTATTTCCCTTCACTCAGACACTTACACAGGATGAGTGAAGCCCGGGCAGCACACTCAGAAACAACTCGGAGCCTTAGGAACTTAAAATGGGAGGACAGAATGTCAGGTTTCATTCTTTATTTAGATAAGAAATCCCAGGAAGCAGATTCCTGGGTCCCACCACAGGCGGTCCACACCTTCAGAAACACGACTTTGGCAGTGCGCAGGGCCCAGCAGAGCTGAGCTCGTCCTAGATCACGCCATAGTTAGTGGTACCCTGGGAACTGGAGCATGGTTTTCTGGGCGCACAGTCTCTGCACCCATCACCCGCCTCCCTCTGTGTTTCTTCTCCATGCCTCCAGCACGTTATTTTTAAGTGTGTCTCTTACACATCTGTGGCCTGTGCATTTTAGGACGCACTGACTCACAGCGGTGTTATAAATGGCTTTTGGAATCCACCTGCCTACAGTATCCAGTATTCGCCTCAGGTTTCAAAAATTACTCCACTACTTGAATCTTCTAGATTGTATGATTTTTCAAAACGTTTATAGTGACTGTGCTGTTTTTACTGGAACTATAGTTACTTGATACTGTCTCTGACGTAGGAATCGTCAGGAGAGATTATATTTTTTTCTGGCTTACCAGAAAAGTTTGTTTTTCCTGTGAAATTTGTTTTTTTTTTTCTTCAAGGCAATAGGTGTTTAAGATGATTTTTTTTTCTTTCAGGGATTCACAGAACTGCTTCCTATTGATTTGATTAAAATTTTTGATGAAAATGAGCTGGAGGTTTGTATTATAAACATTATTTTATGTAAAGTGGATTTTTAAAAATATTTCTCATTACTTTACAAGTAATATTTTATATTCTTGGATCCATAATGTCCTAGAGAATAACTTTAGATGAATTCTATTACCTGTCTCTTATGGGGCTTGTTTGCCAATGTGGGAGTAAGGAACAGCAAAAATAATCAGCTGTAGTTGCCTTGCCCATGAGAGGGCAGTTCTGGAACATGCCTAGTGAATAGAGACCACTGAGCAGAGCTGGGATCATGGCCCTACGCACCAGGCAAGGCAAATCGCCACAACAAGTAGAAACAAGGTTTGCAGTAGCCCTTTGGACAGCAGCAACCTGCCTACACTACCAGACTGGCCAAGTGTCCCCTGCTGCATCCCCATCCACCCCCACCGTGGCAGCCAAATGGGGGTCTTGGCCAACAAGCAGCTACTTGGGCCTATAGAACAGATGTCTCGTTGAACTTGAAGTGGTGTATGTTGAGTGAGGAAAAATACCAGAAGGCAACAAGGTAGTAGCAAAAGGTGGTTTAATGATTGTTTGGTTCAGCTTCTTGGTGATGACATAGATGAGCATGAGCAACAGCCATTTTAAAAACAAAGGAATATCTCACCCTTTGTTGTGTCGAGAGAAACAAGAGGAAGACTGTGTCTGTTGAGAAGCTGTTGGTGGGACTCGGCTGTTTGCCCCATCCACATCCAGTGAGCGTTTCCCGTAGACTGGCTTTCTATACTTATATCTCAAAACAGAAAGTTCAAGATCGATGATGTCTGTGGAAATCATATACCTCAAGCCTTTCCTCTTATAGGTGGGAAACTGAGGCAGAGAGCAGCTGGGTTTACCCAGCAAGGTTTTGGCACAGTCAGGCCTAGGAACTTTATTTCCAGACTTCTGGCTTAGTTCTGTTTCCATTTCATTCTGGTACCTTTGCAGGAATTTCTTCCATTCGTCCACAGGAAACCTCCCCTGACGGAGAGTTGTGTAATAAGAACAGCAAACCTTAGACTAAATGCTAACTCGAAGACCCAGTTATGCCTTAGCATTGGCATATGTCTGCCGTTCTTAGGCCTCTGGACAGATCAGATGAGGTGATTTGTCATCACTGGAATTGACTAGTCTGGAGGAGAGAAGTTCTTGCTGTCATAAGCACTAATTCTTTTGTGGGTAGGGAGATGGTTTCAGATAAGAAGAATAACCTCTCAGGAGGAGAAGCAGCCATGTAATGCGCAGATGCTGCTGGAGCGTGAGAAAATCCATGGGTCCCGTGCATAAGACTAGAGGGATAGAGAGGACGACTGTGGCATTTTTATATCCAATGTAACATGCCATGGCTTGCACAGGGTTCGAATTGAGCCACCCTCGTGACTGCTGCCTCTGTGATCTGCTGTGGCAGGTGGAGCCTGGAACAGGTGTCTGCCTTCCTGTTATGATTTGGTAGCTTACCTTCACGGCACAGTGACCACATGCTGGCACTGAGGGCGGTCATTTCTCAGTGTGTGATCTCGCAGCTTTCACATCCTGCTTTTACATCTGGTAAATTTTCTTCCTAGTTGCTCATGTGTGGCCTCGGTGATGTGGACGTGAATGACTGGAGACAGCATTCTATTTACAAGAACGGCTACTGTCCAAACCACCCTGTCATTCAGTGGTTCTGGAAGGTAACTAACTCCAGGGCCCGGCTCTGCCCCTTGTCCTCCACCTGAGGCAGGATTGAGAGCTGTGTGGTGCCCTCCGTGTGGTCTGACTTCAGGATTGATGCTGGCTTTGGGGTCTGTTAGAGCTTGGACTGCTGGGGGAGGGAAGAGGCAAACTGAGCCAGCAGCCCCGTGGCGGCTCCTCTGTAACTGGAGCAGACAGCTAGACTTGAATGAAGTTGGTCACTACAAAAGCACACTGGCCTTCCTTGACCACCTCATGACTTTTACTTGAGGGACTGGTCCTCCAAAGTGTAAATAGAAATGGGGGGCTCCTCAGGGCAGAAACAGGCTTCAGGGTTGGCTTTGCAAAGTGCCACTTTCTGTTAAGAAGTCGTTCTCTCAATTTTTAAAATACATTCCAACAAATATTTTGATCTGTGTATCTTTCAACCAAAGATAACACAACTTTGATTTATTGTCTTAGGGCCAGTGTTTGTATCCTGTTCAGCTTAGGAGGGAAGTAAAATAGGAATGGATGAGTCCAAGTCCAAGGGAGATGCAATAAACAAACTTAAAAAAAAAAATCCCCAAAAGACTGATTATTTACTTCACCCCAAAAAGGAATCATTTAACTTTTTCAATTTTCTTTTATTTTTATTTATTTATTTTTTAAAGATGGAGTCTCACTATGTTGCCCAGGCTAGTTTCAAATTCTTGGGCTTAAGCAGTCCTCCTACCTCGGCCCCTCAAAGTGCTGGGATTACAGGCGTGAGCCACCGTGCCCAGCCTTTTTCACATTTTCTAAATGCCTATTATTACTATTTCAAATGCCAGCAGCAAAGAGATGGAAAAAAGCAGGGTGGGCCGGTGGCTTCAGGCCTGTAATCCCAGCACTTTTGGCGAGGCCGAAGCGGGTGGATCACGAGGTCAGAGATCGAGGACCATCCTGGCAACACAGTGAAACCCTGGCTCTTACTAAAAAATACAAAAAATTAGCCGGGTGTGGTGGCGGGTGCCTGTAGTCCCGGCTACTTAGGAGGCTGAGGCAGGAGAATGGCGTGAACCCGGGAGCAGGAGCTTGCAGTGAGCCGAGATCACACCACTGCATTCCAGCCTGGGCGACAAGCGAGACTCGTCTCAAAAAAAAAAAAAATGCAGAGTCTTCAAATCCTAGTCCAGGTCTCACATGGCTTGTTTTAAATAGTCCCAGTGACATTACCAGTAAAGCCACCTGGATTCCTGTAATAATGCAGTTATGTAAGATACACAGATTGTTTTAGAACCCCATCTTTGCCTGTGTTTTTTTGTTTTGTTTTGTTTGGCTTTTTTTTTCTTTTCATTTGATAAAATGGTGTCTTCTAGGGAACATGTCTACAGTCTGAAATCCCATCTCATAACCTGGCTTCCTCTTGTGATGACAAATCTTAAATACTGTATATTTATAATTGGCTTAGGGGGAACTGGTAAGCCTCGAACAGAGAAACATGAGCTCGGTGCCATCAGAGAGTTTGCTTTTTATATCATTTATTTTGGCCTGTTGGCAGAAGAAGAAAGAGATGGACGTTGTGATCACTCAGTCTCTTAGATTAGAGAGGCCAGCTCGTATTGTGGCCATAAAAAAACTACTCAGTTTTCAGAGTCAACTGTCTAGGTCTTACATTGCAATATAAATAAGATTAAGTTCTGCCTGCCTGCATGACAGCAGCATGTGCCATGGGTCACGTGGGGGATATAATGACCTTCTGCCTCTGTTCATAGGCTGTGCTACTCATGGACGCCGAAAAGCGTATCCGGTTACTGCAGTTTGTCACAGGGACATCGCGAGTACCTATGAATGGATTTGCCGAACTTTATGGTGAGCAGGATACCATTAGGTTCAGTTGTCCTCCTGGGAATTTCCAGCCAGGCATGAACTCTGGCCCAAGAACCCTGCTGCCCAGGCCTCTGCAGAAGGCTTTTTCAGGACAGTGCGCCATGCATAGGTCCCATAAAAGTTCAGTTAAAGTGCTGTTATCTGTACTTTATATAGACAACATGGTGCTTCTACCTCGAGGGATTGGGGGGCGGTTTGTGAAGAGATCCATAAGGCTGCTCTTTTTTTTTCCTGGTTTAGTTTTTTAGAAAATCATTAAACACTAGGTTTTGCAGGGTCATTTATATGGTGTAAACTGATCTGTGAAGTCACCTCCAGTAGGCAGAATTTTTCCATGTTTACTATAGATTTAAAAATCACTCTCTACTTTGCATACTGAAGGTCACATTTCATTCGCCCTGCCACCTCCAAAACTAGTTTGAAGTTTAAATTTCCAGGGTCCAGCCGAGACCAGCTGCAGCTGCCTGCCTTTCCGTATAACTGTTGTGTTTGTTAAACTTAGTGCAATTCCATTCTGGAGACAATGCGATCTTTCTGTGAGGTTGTGCAGACCTCTGGCTTCCCTCAACATTAAATATCAGTGTTGCAGCAGAAGAGAGTGTCTTGGACCTCACCCTTGGGGGCAAACCCTGCCCTGACAAGTAGCTGGACTGCAGACCACACCATACCTTCATTCTTCTACCCCAAGTACTCTTAACATTTCTTTTTCTTTTCTTGTCTAGGTTCCAATGGTCCTCAGCTGTTTACAATAGAGCAATGGGGCAGTCCTGAGAAACTGCCCAGAGCTCACACATGGTGAGTGGCAAAAACACATGCACGTCAACAGCAGTATTTGAACTACTTAGCTGGGTATGGTGCTGGGCTCGAGGCTGTAGATTGCTCTGTTTCCTGTTTGTAAGTAGCTTAGAGAATTAAAGGATAGTGATGTGGATGAAAATAGGAATTGTACAGTAGTGCTAATAAGACGTAATGCAGACCAGGCGCGGTGGCTCACGTCTGTAATCCCAGCACTTTAGGAGGCCGAGGCGAGCGGATCACGAGGTCAGGCGATCAAGACCATCCTGGCTAACACAGTGAAACCCCATCTCTACTAAAAATACAAAAAAGTTAGCCAGGCATGGTGGCAGGCGCCTGTAGTCCCAGCTACTTGGGAGGCTGAGGCAGGAGAATGGCGTGAACCCGGGAGGCGGAGCTTGCAGTGAGCCAAGATTGTGCCACTCACTGCACTCCAGCCTGGGTGACAGAGCAAGACTCTGTCTCAAAAAAAAAAAGACGTAATGCACTCAGTATGTTTGGCACATAAAGGGCTCAGGCGTCCCTGCCGTGGGGAATTTCTCCTCTGAGCCGTCTTTCCCTCGTTATTCTAGGTAATGCAGCTTTCACTGTTCACCATACATGTATGAGGCAGCTCTCACCCTCTATAAATACATTGGGTTTTTATTCCAATCTTAAATTGGTTGAGAAATTAGGACAAAATACCCTGTGGAAACATCCTTTTTCAAAGGCCTTCTATGCCCATGAATAACCCGTAATTCCCTGGAATTGAGCAGTAATGTGACTGTGGTTGGAGGAGAGTAAGAGGGCTGACGCGTGGCCAGGGATGCCCAGGCGTGGAGCGTGGCTGCCCTCAGAAGGCCCTCTCAGGAGACACAGTGAGGCAGAAGGGTCCGGTTGTTTTCTGAAGAGTTGCGTGAAGCCCAGCACAAATGCAGACTAGACAGGATCGATTTCTTGAAGCCAGGTTCAGAGAGCTCTTGCTAACTCAAACTCCCATGTCCCTCATGTTGGTTTTTCTGCAAAAGCCTTCATTTCTTGCTCCTGGGGAAGCAGCGGAAGTGGGCCTTCTGGAAAACGGTGAGCAGCGTAGCCCTGTGTTTCTCATGCAACGGGGTCTACAAAGCCTGCTCTGGCTGTACTGAGCTAACACGAGCAACCACACACTCCCTGCAGGAAATGCCTTCCCTTAAACTAGAAGTGCTGGCCAGGAGAGAATTCTCATGAAAATGTGTTTGCGAAAACACGTTTTCGACTGTGAAAGGTTTTTTACCTCTGTGGGATACCCTTGCCTCTCCAGAAAAGTGGTCTTTTTTTTTTCCATTCATACCATTCACATGACTCTCCAAATGGAAAGAATGTGGTCATTGCCTGTCAGAGCCTTGAAAGCAAGCTGACTCCAGCCTAAAATTGATGAATATCCAGAGCAGTCATTGTCCATGGTTCTCTGGCTTTATTCTAAGGGAAGAATGCTTGAGTAGTTCAGAGCTTTTATCCAAACAGTGTCTGAGTCATATGTGGTTTTCTGGGTTCTACTGGCCTCCATATGAAAGGCACTGGCGTTGAGCCAAGCCCCAGGACTGTGGGTGGTGATACGGAACTCAGGCTTATAGTACTAACCAGGATGAAGATTAGGAAAAGCGAAATTATTGGGCAGAGTCATCATCTGTGGTCAGGCACTGCTTAATCTGTATGGCAGCCTTATGAGATATGCTATTCCCTTGGACTGTCAGAAGGCTGGCCCAGGTCTTACCTGAGTCACAGATTCCCAGATCACAGGATTTGAACTCAGGTCTACCAGAATTAGAGCCTGCACCCTTAACCACTACACCAGATACACTGCCTCTGTTGATATAGCCACTTTCTTTTTAGACTTTTCCAAGGAAACCAAATTAGTGAACCAATTTCGTGTTCATTCAACCCATGTTTCTCCATGACTTCAGGGACACATATCTTACTATTGAGCTGTTTTTTTTATTTCGGAGCCCACATGATTCTGCCGCAAGTAGAACTTCCCAGATAAGACCTCTGAACTCAATGGTTCTCAACCGCAGCTGCATGTTGAAACTATCTAGAGAACTTTAAAGAAATCACTGATGCTTGGGATTTGGACTTCATTGGTCTGGTGTGTGACCCGGGCAGTGGGATTTTCAAAGCTCCCCAGATGATTCTTATAGGCTGGCAGGGTTGAAAATTCATAGCTCTTCCCTAGGAAGGGCAAAGGTCTCCTACAGGAGGGAACAGCCCAGCTGACTCTTACCAGAACTTACCTTCCTCTTTATGTGTCATGGAAATAAAGCAACTATGTAGTTTTCCCAATGATGTTCTTTCCAGACTAACTTGACCCAGATGGTGGGGACTGGCAGTTTGCAAGAAACACTGGCTAGCGTGAGTGGAACTGTTCTGCTGTTTCTTTGAAATGGCTTTTCCTCCCTACCTGACCCTGCCTGTGTTTTGACATAGGAAACAGGAACTTCACTGGCTGTTTCGTAGCAACAGTTCCGCCCTAAAATTTCGCCATACATAGGTTTGATTTCTTCCATGTTTTATGATACACACTTAAAGTTCAAAATAAAAATCTGATTTCCTAGAAGAGCAGAAGCTGAAGGATCTGGTTCTCTGTGATGAGGGTACCTTTCATTAAGCTTTCCAATGGTGACCATTGAGTGTCTGACATTCAAAGGATGTCATTTCATTGTTCTGTAAAAGGTCACTACTCAGACATTTAAAATTACTTCTTCATTAAGAATCACAGGCTCACCTGCCCTTTTAGGAAGATCCAAACAAAAATCATCTTGTTCAGCCCATGCATCTTCCACATGAGGACGCTGAAGCCCTGTGAGGACAATGAGCTCCTTAAGGTCACCCGGCTCATTAGTGCAGACCAAAGCCAGGTCCGTGTGACCTGACCTCTGAAATGATAGGAACTCACACTCACCAAGCACTCAGTTCATTCTGGGGATGGTGCTAAGCACTTGATGTGATTGACTCATACCATCATCACAGTGGTCCTAAGAGTTGGGTGATGTTATGACCCACTTTTTTACAGATAACACGGAGATGCAAAGTGATGAAGCATTAAGCAGCATGATTCAGAACCTCAGATCTTGACCTCCCGTCTTTGCCTCTCTCTTCATCATTCCAGTGTTTCTCAAACCTGAATAATCTACGGACCTTTTTTAAAGGGAAAAAATGGTCACAGATCCTCAAGAAAGGGCCTGAGACCCCGATAGGGATTGCAGGCCCAGGACTGTGAAACCCCAGCTGAAAAGCCTGAAGCCACTTTCTGTGAAAGCCTCTTTTAAATGCCATCTATAGATGTGAAGTCCTGTCTTTATCCATATGATAACAGAAAGTGAAAAGCCTCTATTCGAACTTACTCATTTAGGATTCCTGGGTTTCTGAGAACCCCAGTTTGAGAAGCACAGTGTTATTCTCTTGTCTTTTAGTGTGTAGGAGCTATTGGAGAATCCAAGTGGAACTCAGTGGGACTTACTCAACATTTAGGGGTTGTTAAAGGGGCCTCTACAGTATTTGTTTCTTTTCTGTGGCTGTGACAATGGTTAGCTTTTAGTGTATGTGCAAGTGCTGCTGAAGCGAGCGTGTGAATGGTTAGCTTTTAAAACCTAGGAAGTTACTTTGCTCGTTCTTGGAATCACACATCAATACCTGGAGGGGGCGGTTTTAAACACAGACAGTGTGAGCACTCACGGCAGAGACAGCACAAGTGCACTTCAAGAGCTGGGCTTTGGAGCACCCCGGGGCTGTACCTGACCCCGTGTGACCTTGGGCAAGTTACCTAACCTCACTGTGTCTCAAACTCCTCTGTGAAATAGGGATGAAGCATTACCTGCCTTACAAGGTGATTGCCAGGGTTCATAACATTGAGACAAGACTGGTGGGGCATGGTGAGCACTCCGTGAACTTGAGCTCTTATGTCATAATGAGCTGTGGCAAGTGTGCATGCCATTTTCATGACAGATAAACATCAGCAACCACCCCCCAACACATACACACACACACACAGAGGTGCAGGTTCTGTGGCTAGAGACTCTGGTCTTGAGCCCCATGTAGACATTCAGTAAATGTTGAAAGGTGTTCACACTGATACCATCTCTTGAGTAATTGAGCATTTGCTGTATGCCAGGCCCACTGATCCAATCCACTTGGCACCCCTGTGTGCAGTTTCCCCATGTCACAGAAGCACAGAGGCCATCCATTTGTCTGAAAACCCTCACTATTGCAGTTGCCGCGCCCATCTGAAGCCTCTAGATATGTAGGGACTTTCTCTAAACGCAGCTTTGCATAGCAAATGTCAATTTTGCCTGACTTTGATCAGAGGAGGTAGCTTAGCACTGGTGTTTCGGAGCCCTGGGCAGCCTGGGTTCTATTTGTGGGTCTGCCGTATGACAAAGACTGTGACCTCAGGAACCTTGTCTCTGCTCCAGGAGCTCCTGTGCAGAATGGAGATAACATGACCTGCTTCATAGGGTTGTGATGAAAATGAAGTGAGTTAATAGAGAGAAAAGCACTTGGCTTGAGGCCTAGTGTGGAATAAGTAATAGTATTAGAGACAGACACAGTCTTAATTCGTGGGTAACTCCAAAAGCATCAACTCTGTGGTCCAAGGGTTTAGAAATGTTGCCAGTTACTTTGCTTTTCATGTTTCCCTTCCCACCAGGATTGTTCCAAGATCTGCATCTGACTACAGCAGAGGTTTCATGGAGCATTCGAAAATGTTCTTTCTCTGCAAATTACAAGAGCTTACTTAGTGTGGATGTTTCATAGCTAGAGGTTTTTGGGTTTTTTTTTTTTTTCCAGGTAATCAAAATTGTTGGTTAAGGCTTTTTTGTTCTCTTACTCAAGCACCATGCCCTATTAACCAGATCTAGGAAGTGTTGTTGTGGTTTTCACCTATACTTTTGTTCCTTTTGCAGCTTTAATCGCCTCGACTTACCTCCATATGAAACCTTTGAAGATTTACGAGAGAAACTTCTCATGGCCGTGGAAAATGCTCAAGGATTTGAAGGGGTGGATTAAGCACCCTCTGCCTCGGGGGTGTTTGTTCTTCAAGCAAGTTCTGCTTGCACTTTTGCATTTGCCTAACAGACTTTTGCAGAGGCGATGGCAGAGAGCAGCTGCAGGCATGGTCCCTGGAGCCGAGCCTTCGCCATGCACTCGTCAAAGTTCGGATGTGGGAACCTGGTCCAAGCTTGAGTTTCTGCATTTCCCACCACAAATTATCAACTGGTTGATGTGTACACTAATTACATTTCAGGAGGACTTATGCTATTTATGTTGTGCCTCTGCAGGCAAAGCCCTTAATAAATATTTTACATCCTTTCTAATGACAATGAATGGAATTAATCACTCTACAGGTATAGTATTACAACTCATGTTTACTTTTTAAAATGATTTAGACCGATTTTCAGATTTTATTTCGTTATGATTAAAGATGTCTCATGTACTTGGAAAAGTGAGCATTTTTTTTTTTTTATATTTCACTTTCATACCAGGCTTAATGTCAATGACATTTTATTTTTGAAGTCTCTGACACCTCCACCCTCTACTTTATTAGAATTGGAAGGCAAATTTTTGTCCAAAAACCTTCTACAGACAAGTACTTTGAGAGAATTTCCAATATAATATTAGACATAATAATTTTTTCCATACTCAGAATGAAAAACTGGATATTACATTTTTGTTTTGGGGTTTTTTTGTACAAATTTAGCTAATAGCTACAGGCCGAGAGAATTGTAACATAGCATGACAAATTTTGTGTTGACTTGAAAGGAATCACACCATTATTCCTTAGAAGTAATTACATGTGCTCTAACACATTTGAGACAGGGTTGGACTCCCATTTCTCATCAGAGAAATTATTTAGCCCTTCCTGGCGCTGTACAGTCATCTTTTATTCTATTTCCTCTTTGCTGTTTGTAGTAGAGACATTTTGAATGAAACTTGGCACTGCTTGATTCAAAACTGTGGAAACCAGATCTGTTCAGTCTCCTGTTTGTGTGTGTTTGCTAATGGTAGCTAAATAACCAGTTTTTGTTGTAAATGCACCAATTCTGAAGGCACTTTATGTACTACATGGAAGTCATGTCTGGTTTTGTTTTTATTTTTTTATCATGAACATTAAATGTGATGATGATTTCTTTTCCCTGCACACTTCTTTCCGGTGCAATATCTATCCATTGTGAATCTGGCTGCTGGTGTATAAAAACCTGGATGTAAAGCTGAGCCTACAGACCTGTCCTCACCAACTGTTTTGTGATTTCTACTCAACTACAAAGATTTATTTAATGTACACTTAATCTAACTGAGTTTTGTTACCAATGACCTGTTGCATGCTTCGATACCGTGTACTGCCTGAGTTGTGTCTGTTGTGCGCTAGATTAAAAGTGAGACAGAGACTTGACTTGATCCTCTGAGCTCAAGCTGTTGAGCTGGTAGTGGCAGAGGACTGAGGGTACCTGCATAGTTTGATTCTTTTCCACGTGTAAGTCTCCATTGCAGAATTGTCGTGCTTTGAGAAAACACCTAAGGCAGTGTAGGAGTTGAACGACCCCGCTGTCCTTTTTAACCTGTGTTGTCCTAGACCCTGTCAGGGCAGTTAGGGGACACTAGAGATTTGATATCATGCCAGTCATCAATAGGACAAAAGAGTTGTGGTTTGGGGAGGTCTGTTTGTTACATAAAAAGGACCTTTCTGTGTAAGAAATTGCCTTTTTTACCGTGCCCTGGGTGGCATGTGAGAAGCCATGGAAGGTTGTCGTCGTAAATGAGTTGTCTAAAGGGGTGCAGAGGCCTGAGGTTTCTAAAAGAAGGTAGATTTCTACAGAGCTGAGTGTTGGTTCCTTTTTCTTATTGGTTGAAAAGTACCTGGTAGTGATCAGAAAACTTAGATGCTATGTAACTTTAAAAAAAAAAAAAATCCTGCTCATTGGTTTTGACTGTTGGTGAGACGTTTCCCCTACAGTTAACATAACAAATGTCTCAGTGGTAAAAAAAAAAAAATCCCCTTTTGTAAGCCCCTGTAGTCTAGAGTCAGTTTTCTTTTAAGAATCATGCCAGAGCCTGAGTTGAGCAGTACGCTTTCTTGGTTTTTGAGAGTAATCGTGTAATTGTAGAGGGAGAAATCCAGTTCTAGCCTAAGAACTGGGATTCTTCTGTCGTCTTGTAAACTGTATATTGAAAAAAACAGAATAGTCACTAAATGCATATTAAGTCAAGTATTGGAAAGTATAAAAGAAAAATCATTCTGACAATTTCTAAGCCAGAAGCAAACAAGAATTACTGAAATCCACCCCATGAATTCTTGGAAGGCAGTAATTGTGAGTGACACCTCAGTTCATCAACCCCTTAATAATACCAGCTTAATTTAAATGACAACTAAATATTGCTGAAGTGGGGTTTTAGTATTTTTTTTAAAAAAAGCAAAACAAGGTTCACTAGTCCTCAGCAATTCTCGAAGTTTCTCTCTTTGCCTAAAATGGTCATAGATCTTGATTATTCTGAATCATGATGACCACGCCCCGTCATCTTCACAGCATAATTGCAGGTGGCAGGAAAAACAGTATGCTCTGTGCTGGGTGAGGAGCAGTTTGCTGGGCTGTTCCTTGGGCCCCGACCTGCCCTGTGAGTAGCCCTGGGGGAGAGAGGGCAGTGCTGCCTATCCCAGAGGTCCCAGCAGCCACACTGCTCTGCAGGCCGGGCTCTCTTTATAGCCAGAGAAATCACCTTAATGCAGTTTCTTTAGTTGTCTGCTGAAGCTGTAATTATTATGGGCCACTTACGTGAGGCTGAGAAGTACGTGCCAGAGTTCATGCACTGCCTATTGCAGGTTTCTTAACATCAGTTATCACGGCTGCCTGTGTGTCCCGGCTATTTGCATTCCTGCCCCTTGTTGGCCCGAGGAAGGACGTGGAATGAGCGCCTGGCAGGATGAAGGTCCAACAGCCTGTGCCTCTCCACCGCTGGTCCCGGAGCTGACAGCAATGAGGCATTCATTTTCTGTGTTACAGTGTACTCCCAGCTTCAGTGCTCTTTTCCTTTTTGCCTGAAATGTTTATGCTTCTCTGTAGCCAGTCCTCTAACAAATCACAAGAACAAAGGTAAAACACTTGACTTTTGTTTCCAGGACCCTTCAGCAGGTGACATCAGCTATTCCCTGAATTCAGACAATGAGGGATACAGAGCGACTTGGCGTGTATTATTTCTCCCATGTAAGGACAAAGGGACAGATTATTATTAATATTTTTGAGACAGAGGCTCGCTCTGTAGCTCAGGCTGGAGTTCAGTGGCTCAATCTCAGCTCACTATAACTTCTGCCTCCCGGCTTCAAGTGGTTCTTCTGCCTCAGCCTCGCCGAATAGCTGGGATTATAGGCACCCGCCACCAGGCCTGGCTAATTTTTGTATTTTTAGTAGAGACGGTTTCACCATGCTGGCCAGGCTGGTCTCGAACTCCTGACCTCAGGTGATCCTCCTACCTCAGCCTTCCAAAGTGCTGGGATTACAGGCATGAGCCACCGCACCCGGCCTCACAGTGACAGATTCTGAGAAACTGTGTGCAAAGCATTTGCATGGTTTTCTACATCTCCCATTGTTGCATAGACAGTGTGCACCGCTGCTAACTTGCCAGAGCCACAGTGGCCCTCTTGAAAGCCAGGTTCATACACAGCAACTTTTTAATTGTTCTAACAGTTACCCATTAACAGTCGACTCCTGTATTTCTAAGAGTCTTGTACTCACCTCTGAAATTTAAAAATATATAAAGAGAGCCTGGGTTAATCAGTTCTGCAGCCCCTACCCACTGTGCTAATTCTCTCTCCTCCTTACCCTGCCCCTGCACCCCTGTACTTACAGGGAGAGGTGGGAGGTGCTGTCTGGTATCATTTTCTGCCTTGCCAGTAGGGGGTGCCGCTGTGCAGGTTAACTGCCTGGCCTGCTCTTTTCCTGACTTTCCCCGACCCCAAAGATCACTTGCTACCTCTGTCATTCAGGCATTGGGGTACATCCTGATAAGTCATGTCAGAACTGCCAATTTCAGGACTGAGATGTGTTTTTAAAAAACAAATCCTTATAAACTCCACTTTGTACTTTAGATTTTAAAACTGGGGGGAAAAATGTGATATTCTTTGGACCACTTTTTTAATTTATATAAGCCTTAATGAACAGTGTCTGTACATTTGCATACGCACACCCCCACCCCAGACTGTTCTCAGTATGTCAGAGAAAATGCTGTAGCATTCAGACAGGAGCTTGGAGAATGTTTTCTAGAAAAGGGGTGGCTTCCTGTTGGCATGAAATTTTCCAAGCAAACGTCTCATTAAACATCCGTCGTTTGTTAAAGATGTTCCACTCAAAGCAATGCATGTTTCAAAGGCATGTCTTTCTGTTCGTTGGTTTTATGTGTGTAAGGAGTAGCATTGCTGTTGGCACCTAACCTTGCGTGCACTGCATTCTTAACCCCGTACCAGTGCATCAGAAGCCTTCCTCGTGACCGTAACTCTGTATAACTCCGTGTCTGCAGATATCTGTGTTCCTATGTAAGCCAGTTTTCCCCTTTCACTCAGACTAATTTCACCTAGATTGTCACGGTTTCCTTCATGTTAACTTTGCGTGACTTTGTTCTTCCTTTACTACTATGTATGTAATATCTATACATATATACGTACATATGCTGTCCAAATATATTTGTATATATTTGTATAGCATTTTTACACCTTTATTCAGTAATCTGGTTTCAAAAGGGGGTGAGAGCTTAGTCCCTTCTACAGTTTTCTCCAAGCTGTGTCCTGCGAATTTCGACCCTTGGAGCCTGAGAAAACCCTAGGAAGATGATGTTAATTTGCTGCCATTTCGTAATTCAGGATCTATCATCAAATGAAACATGAAAAAAGCAGTGACTTTTAAGGTGAAAAGTTTCAAGCATTCCAAATAAATTCTCAATGTTTCATAACTTTTTATTATAAACCCACCACCTAATAGGAAGCCAAGTACTATTTGATACAGTGGTAAAAACCAAACTACCTTGAATTTTTTTTAAGACAACTTATGAATAATGCTCATTTTCACAATCAGAATAGCTTTAAAATATGGTTGAATTTGATACACACAGGAAAAGTTTTCTTGAAGAACAAATCCTTTTTGCTTTTCTTTTTTCTTGAGAGATCTAAAGAGAAACTGTAGATTGTTTTCCTGACAGCAAAAGACTAATGTGACGAAATGAAGTCATTGTAAAGAAGCGATGCAACTTGTCAAATATTTAATAAAGAATTATGGAAGCTGGAACATTTTCTACATCAAGTATTATGGGTTGTTTGATTTAAAACTTCTTTGTGAATGCACCAATTGTTTCAGAGGGGTTTAAATGCCTGCAGATTTATAGTGCGTTCATTTCCTTCATCTCCCTAAAAGCTCCACCCTTTTAAATAAAACATTAAAGTCTGGCAGGGCATGGTGGCTCACGCCTATAATCCCAGCACTTTGGGAGGCTGAGGTGGGCGGATCACTGAGGTCAGGCATTCGAGACCAGCCTGACCAACATGGTGAAACCCCGTCTCTACTAAAAATACAAAAAATATCTATATTAGCCAGATGTGGTAGCGCATATCTAATCCCAGCTACTCAGGAGGCTGAGGCAGGAGAATCGCTTGAACCTGGGAGGCAGAGGTTGCAGTGAGCTGAGATCATGCCATTGCACTCCAGCCTGGGCGACAGAGCGAGACTCCGTTTCAAAAAAAAAAAAGTTAAAAGTCTGCCCAAAACACATGGCTTAAGCCTACTAAAAGGATGCACATTTATTCTTATCCGTCTGCTGTTTTATTCTTTTATTAAACTTGAGAATTAATGATTTTATGTAACATCTGTATAATCCATGTTAGTCTATTCCTCAAAAGGCATCCTTGTATGCCTGGCCCTCAACTTGTGTGAGAGTTAATGAGATTCAATAATGAATCCCCAAGTTGCTTCTCAGAAAGGTGCTGTCAAAATCCTGACAATCAGGAGATCAAGACCATCCTGGCTAACCCGGTGAAACCCCGTCTCTACTAAAAAATACAAAAAACTAGCCGGGCGAGGTGGCGGGTGCCTGTAGTCCCAGCAACTCGGGAGGCTGAGGCAGGAGAATGGCGTGAACCCAGGAGGCGGAGCTTGCAGTGAGCTGAGATCCGGCCACTGCACTCCAGCTTGGGCGACAGAGCGAGACTCCGTCTCAAAAAAAAAAAAAATCCCGACTGTGTGTCACTGCCCTGTGCAAACCCGGTGGCATTTTTCCTCATGCCATTTCATTCCGCTCAGATCATCTCAGACTCCTGGAGAATTTTCCCTTTTTCTTTAGTACTGAGCTTCCTCTTGATGTGCTTAACCCATCCCGTTGGGGCAGAGGAGATAGCGGGGAAGCAGGGCATCCTTTAGTCTTTGGTTTCTTGCAGTTTGTCTTTTTCCATTAACAATAGATGGCATCTTGCCAGGAAGCTGTCGGCAGTACCTGGAATTCCTGCCTCCTCCTCCAGAGTTACGAGTACACATGGGAGGCACAATTGGACTGTGAATATTTGTATGTTCTTTCTTAAAACCACACATGGTGAAACGAATTATATCAATGACACAGCCACTAGATTAATAAGCTTTTAACCTGCTCTGAAGTCCAAGATACATTAGACACTTGTGAGATGGTGAAGCTCCTGGTAGAAGTGTTTGCGGTGAGCATGGGTGTCCTGAATTCTGACACTAGCTTTCCCGGGGTTGGCCCTCGGAGCCGTGTTCAAAGGGGTTCCTGAGGTAAGAACACAGAAGCCACTTTCTGGGAGAGAACACTTCTCAAAACAGCTTCCAGACAGCTCAGGCTGTAGAATCTCTAAGGAATCATTTATAGGACTTGAATGGGCTGGAAAAAATTTGAGCATGAGTTTACTTAAGACCCAAGACACAGTCCTTGGTAAGTAGGCCGCAGTGCCCAGCTGTCACCCAGTGGGGGCTCAAGAGAGCAAGAAGGGAGAGTCCCTGTTGGGAACCTTTTAGGGCTGAACTTAGGCCAGACTGGGAAAAAGGTCAGTCGCCCCAATTAGCCTGTTGCTGTGTTCCTTCCTGCCCAACCCCCTTCACCGTGCCCCATGCTGCTCGTATGCCTCCTCCGCTTTCCTCTGCAAAGTTCCCAGCTGGGCTGCAAGTCTCGGGTACCTGGAGCCCTCCTGTCACCTGTCACCTCCAGGCATAGTGGCCCTCACTTCCCAGGGGCCTCCTGGGGACGAGGCATCCTGAGCCCTCGGTGCTTCCGGGTGAAGGTCAGAGACTGTCCCTGTGTCACCTTCTCTCAGGCCCACTCAAAGCACAGACTCCCACAAGGGGTTGTGGCTCTTCCAGGTCCTCTGCTGGTCTTACTGCCTTGGTGTTTGAACTGGCTGCGATAACTTCATCCTTTTCTTGGCCAGGTGTCCCCAGAAACTACCTTTTCAGATGTGCCCTTTTCCCAGGGCTCGAGGCCCCTCCCTCGCAGCTCTGCAGCCTTGCTGCACAGTTCCCTTTTGGAATAGTGAGGGAAGACCGTGTTTCCTCCACACATTTTTGCCCACTCCCCACGTCAGTTCTTGGAGTAAGCCTTTTTTCCTCTCCGAGGAAAGGGCTTACTTGCAGACAAATGAGTTTGGAAGGGGTGTCCGGTACTAGAGCAAGCACACCTCCAAACAGAGCAGACTGAAACTGAACAGGGCCGAGAGGGATGAGTGAGAGCCACATTCCTGTGATTAAAGGCAGATTCGGGTGGTGTCTAAGCAATACCCTTCCTAGGGAGTTTTAAATACTGTTGCTGGAATCAGGGAGTCGAGTTCTGAATCCTGTTTGGCCTTGTCCAGACTGAGTACCAAGGCTAAAGGCAGAAGGTTCTGCGCTGCGGACTGCCCAGGTGTCTGCGGCTCGAATCACGTGATCGCGGAATATGTGGCCCTGCAGGGCCGGTCTAACGCTCTCCTTTTTTGTCTAACGCTCTCCTTTTCCATGTGAGTCCTGGGGTTCTTGCCCTTGATCAATCCAGATATGACCAGTACTGTGGGCCTGGAGGGCCAGGTTTTGTTCTCACGTGTGGCCCTGGACTCTGCTGGGGCAGCCCTGCCTCCTCTCTATAGACCCAGAACAGCCGCCCCTGTGGGCGCTTCTCCCAGCTAGAAACCTGAGGGCTGATGGGCGACAGTGGTCAGCTTCCTACTGCCCCTGTGGGCCGTGGAAGTGGGCGGGACCTCATTCACCCCACCACCTCCACCCAGTGGCTTGTCTGCAGCAGAGGGGCTACTCAACATTGAGCTCAGGAAGGGAGGCCAGGAAGCCGCAAAACGGTCCAGCTTGGGCAGTTAGGGGCAGCGCGGAATGGACAGACCACCTTGGCCTGGTGGTAAGCCCAGCAGAGACACGGCCGGCAGGGTTCCATCCTTCTTCTTCCCAGTTCAGGCAAAAAAACCCAGGTTTTCCCAGGAAATCTGCAAGCACATTAAGCTGGTCTCTTCTTTAAAAAAGTGCAAGGATGGAGACAGTCCTACTTGTCCTGAGGAGGATGGGCCCTGTGCCAAGTGGCCAAGCAGTAGCAGGCTGGCACTATAGGTGGGGAAGGAGCCAAGGAGCCCCAAGAGGAGTTGACAGCAAGAAAATTTAAAGAGTGTAAGTAGGCCAGGCACAGTGGCTCACACCTGTAATGCCAGCACTTTGGGAGGCCGAGGTGGGCGGATCACCTGAGAGGTCAGGAGTTCGAGACCAGCCTGGCCAACATGGTGAAACCACATCTCTACTAAAATTATAAAAATTAGCCAGGCCTGGTGGCATGCGTCTGTAATCTCAGCTGCTCAGGAGGCTGAGGCAGGAGAATCGCTTAAACCGAGGTTGCAGTGAGCCGAGATTGCATCACTGCACTCCAGCCTAGGTGACAGAGCAAGAGACTGTCTCAAAAAAAATAATAATAATAATAAAGAGCATAATCAACACATCATCCCAGCATGGGAGTGTATCTTGGCAAACATCCGCAAGAAATTTTGTCTTTCAGGACAGGGACCAGAGCCCACCATGCTCTCTGGGTTATGCCTTGTCTTCCTCAAAATTGAGGAGAAGCCCTTGATCTGGAGCAAGACCCAAAAAGCTGGAGCAAAAGAAGCAGTAGGTGGGAATTAGGGCCCTCGCACCCCGGAGCATGCTATACTCTTCAGTCCTCAATCTTTGAACAGTGAACCCCGGGATGTGGAGCTGGGGGAGCTGGCCCTGAAGGCCAAGACAAGCCTGCACTCCACAGGCGCAGGCCCAGGACTGCCCACACCTGTTAGATGGGCACAAACGGGGTCCTTCGCTGCCCAGCACCAATCTCCTCTTGCACTGGGGCCCTGTTTCCATGCAGTGCCAGGGGCTTCAATTGTTAGCTCTTTCAGTGTAATTTGCCTCTTTTGGTTTAAAATAGTCTTTGGGGAATAAGTATTCAATTTCTAGATCAAGCTCCTTGTTGAGGCTCTTTCCTCCAGAGGTCCCTGGTGGATCCTCATAGGACAGGCTGGGCCGGGCTCTCTCCTCGGACCTAGGGTGTCGTCCTCTTTGTCCCCTGAATGGGGTTGCAAGTACTCCAGGGCCATCCTCCAGGGACACCTTGATGGCCTCTGTGATGCTCACCCAAGCTCCAGCTGGTCGGTCAGCCCCAAGGCCCTCAGCTATGGGATCACACTTCCCTCGCCACAGGACCCCCTGTGATGCTCCAGTAGGGCCTTCAGCCATGGGATCAGCCTTCCCGCGCCACAGCCCCCCCTTGTGGCGCTCCAGTAGGGCCCTCAGCCCTTTCTGCCTCTCTGAGCTGCTTACCTGCACCTGAGTGAGCGGCCTCCAAGCCACCTGCAGAGCCTCAATGTGGATGTCATTGGTGGCCTTAATAGAAGAGATTTTGCTGGAATTTGGGGGCAAATGCCTCACTAGAGGAAATACCTAGTGGCACCCAAAAGAAAAGGGAAGGAGTTGGGAACAGTAAGCCAAGCTGCTGTGGAGAGTTTATCTTCAGCCTTCAGCATCCTTTTACAGAGAGAACTTCCCCTAGGGACAGTGGTCTTCCTGCCATCTACCAAGCTTCTGCATCTTCAGTTTACTCTCTTATAATATTTCCACACCAGCCTACAGAGGTAGATGTTATTAGCACCAATTTACATACAAGGAAACAGACTAGGAGGTTAGGAGACTTGCAGAGTGGTTCTCTGAACCCAGGTTGTCTGGCTCAAAGGCATCATTTAGCCACCAACCGTACTGCCCATTCCCTGCCCCTCCATCAAAACCTCCTGTCTGAGAAACCAGAGTGTCAAGACAGAAGAAATCATCGATAACACTGAAGGCAGCACACTAAAGGGGAGAAAGAAGACTGGAAATTGGTCGTTAGATGTGACCATCTGGAGATCTGCCATCCTACTGCCTACACATCCTGACGAACAATAAACTCATTTATACTAAGATGGGAATGACTGATAGGCTAAACATGTGACCCTTCCAGAAGAATTTTCATTTTGACAAATACCAAAGGTGATGCTTGGTTTATATCAAAAGGAATAAAGGTCAAATTTATGGCATTTATGTCCCAGCAAATTGGGGAGGTTTTTGAGGGTAGGGGACCTACTTAAGTTTACAAAATCCACTGACGCCAGTGGAATATGGGACCCCAGCACAGTGTGAAAAGACAACCTGATCTCTGGGACAGTCCTAGTTTCAGCACCGTCTTTCTGGCTGCCACAGGGCGGAACCCCCAGCCTCCCTCCAGCCTTTCCCACACTACAAAACAAGCATCTCATATTTTCCAGGGACCATCCAGGGACAACATAAACTTCCCTTTGTCCAACAGAGTTAAAGGACTAAAGGGACCAGAGACTGAGGACTGGATTTTCTACTCCCAGGAACTCTTTGATGAAGCTCTGAGATGAATTTTTTAGAGTTTCTGTTATTAAGGGATTTTAGATATTAAGTTGTAACATACAGTCATGCATGGCATAAAGACATTTCAGTCAGCAATGGACCCCATATACGATGGTGGTCCCGTGAGATGATAATGGAGCTGAAAAATTCCTATTGCCTAGTCATATTGCCTAGTGACGTCATAACCTTCGCAATACATCACCCTTTCTATGTTTAGCTACGTTTAGATGCACAAACCCTTACCATTGTGCTACAATTGCCTGAACAGAACAGTCACATGCTGTACAGGTTTGTAGTCTTGGAGCAATAGGCTGGGCCATATAGCCTAGGTGTGTAGTAGGCTATGCCATCCAGGTTTGTGTGAGTACACTCTGATGTTTGCACAATGATGAAATCGCCTAACGACGCATTTCTCAGAATGTGTCCCAGTTGTTAAGCAACACGTGACTGTATTTAATATTGTTTATAGCAGAAAGTTTGAATTTGGGATTTGTCTTTTGAATTCTAGTTATGTAGCTCTCTTAGCAATTCTACGACTCTGCCACTGGGGTCATCATGCTCCCTCACAGTCCCTCTCACCATGACCTCAACCCCCATCTTGGCCCCCTCTTGCCTCCTCTGCCATTCTATATTTACTTAGAAGATCCTTGCTTGTTCATCTGTTAAGGTTGTCAGGGGACATGCCCTCCCCAATGTAATGAGTGTTTAAACAACAATCAGGCCTTTGAACCCCAGGCTCCAGTTAAAAAGTAACAGGCTAGATACTGAATCAATAGGAGGCAAATATTAGCTACGGAGGCTGAGAGAGACCGAGTTGGGAAACACTTACTGCTGGTGACATGCAAACAGCAATGGCCATCCCCACCTGAGGTCCAGGAAGCCCTGGGAGCCCTGTGACCTTGGGCCTGTCATTGTCCTGCTCTACATGTTGAACATTGAAGCCACCAGCCCTTAATTAACTTCTAGACCTCCCTCAGTCTGGACTTCTGCAATATCCCACTAAAGGGTGTCCATTGATTTTTCCCCTTCCCAGTCATCTTACACTCATGTGAACCTGCTTCCAGCAAAGTTCTGATCTTGTCAATCTGCTGCTGGAAAATTTTCCATGACTCCCCATTGCACTGCTGACTGGTGCTCAAGGGCATCTACCTGCTCATCAGGACATGTGGGCAGTAGGATGGCAGATCTCTGGGTGGTCACATCTAACCACCAATTCCCAGTCTTCTTTCTCCCCTGTAGTGTGCTGCCTTCAGTGTTATCGATGATTTCTTCTGTCTTGATGCTGCGTCTTTGGTTTCCATGGCATTTAAATCTTCTGGTTACTCTCTCACTCTTGAAATACTCCTACTATTTTTTCTCCTCCACTAAAGGTGGGTGTTCCCCAATAATTTGTTCTCGGTGAGCGCTCTCTCTCTCTCTCTCTCTCTCTCTCTCTCTGTCTCTTTCTCCTCTTCCTCCTCCTCCTCCTCTCATGGCTTAAGTTAGTACCTCCATGTGGACAATTCCCAAGTCTATCTCTAGCCCCAGCTTCTCTCCAGACCCTCGTCTCCAAAAGCCTAATGGACTCATCATAGGACATTCCTCAAGTCACCCAAACTGTAAATGTCCCAATCTGAACTCACACTCCTTTTAAACCTCTCCTCCTCCGTGTTTCCAAATCTCTGGGAGTTGTTCTCTTGTATCTTCCAGGCATCCACATTGGAACTTCCTCAGTGACCTTTCACATGGTTTTGCTCCCCAGGTGGAAAGAGTGACAAAGTTCAGTTTTCTATTCATGCATTCACTCGTTCGTTCAACAAATATGCATTGAGTGCCTGCCATGTACCAAGCACTCGTAGGGGTTAGTAATACAGCAATGAAAACAAAACAAAAGAAAGATCACTTCCATCATGAGATATATATTCTAGTGGAGGCAACTAAATGAGAAACATATAAATAAGTACAATATATGCTGTGTTAAATGTTGATGAAGCCAGGGGAAAAAATAAAGCAGACAAAGGATCTAGGTAGTATGGGAGGGTGCAATTTTGGATGGAGTGAGTCAAGATGAAGAATGCTGGGAGGTGAGTGAGCGAGCCATGAGGCTTTGGGCAGAGAAACAGCAACTCCAGAGGTCTTAAGGAGGAACAGGAAACAAGATAGAGCTCTTTGGGACTATACCAAGGTGAGCCATCTGTTAGCCAAGTGAAGGATCAAGTAGAAAGTAGAAGGAACATGGACGTCACAGAGGTCCAGGCTGGAGCTAAAGCGTCATCAGCGTGTACATGGTGTTTAAAGCTATGACACTGAAAAGGAGGGGTCCAAGGATGGGAGCGTGAGATGGATCCAGGAAAGGAGGAGTGGTCAGAGAGGTGAGAGGAAAACCAGGAGACAGTGGTGACCCGGGACAGATTGGGCTGGGAGCAGAATATATTTATGAAGAAGGGCAGATCAAGTGTGGTATGGCCTGCTGGTAGGTCAGCAAGATGGGGACTGAGAAGCCATCACTGGAATTATCAATGTGGATGTCATTGGTGGCCTTAATAGAAGAGATTTTGCTGGAATTTGGGGGCAAATGCCTCACTAGAGGAAGAAGGGGAGGAGGAGCTGGAGACAGGGACACCCATGACAGCTTAGGCATCTGGATTCCCCTCTTCATTTCCACCCCCTCTCCTCCTTGCTTGCCTCTGTAACTGCTGCCCAAGTTAATGTCCTGACTGTACCTCCCACTTGCTCCCTTCCCAGTTCCCAGTCCAGTTTGCACTGGTGCAGCCCAACTCCAATATCCACATTCTCCTGCAGAAACCCTTCAAAGGCTTGCCTGTATTGACCAATGAAAATGAAACTAAAATCTACACTCCTTATGAGTAAAGTCATTCAAGGTCAGGCTCCTAACTCACCTTTTCTCTATGCTCCTATAGTCGCATCAAGGGAACTGTTCCATCCCCATGCAGCCCTTGCATTTCTCCCTTCTTGCCTTTGCTCCTACCACTCTCTCTACTCGGAGTGACCTTCCCATGCATCCAAATCTAGCCAACCTTCAGGGCCCATCTCAAATATCACCTCCTCCATGAAGCCCTGCCTGATTCACCCCACCAAATGAAGTTCCAACCCTACTCTGAGTTTACAGTACTTTTTTCCTTTCTGTCTCTTATTGTGGTTATTTGTATGACTATCTCCATCCTATACATCACCCGAAGCACCTGAAAGTGTGGGGCTAAATCAATGCTCTCTGTACCTTGGATGCTCAATAAAACTGGATTACAGTAAACTAGATGGTGCTGGGGAATAGGTGGGGGTGTTGCTGGCTATAAGGAAGTTCAGGGTTGTCTGTGGATTTGTGTTTCAGGATCTTTGCTGTTTCCTGCCTGTGTGTGTTCCTGAATAAATAGTCAGACACTGGCCAGGCTGCTGAGGATTGCCCACCTCACAATCCTGATGGAGGGGCCGGGTTGACTGTAAGGCAGTCACGTGGAGCTGGGCACAGAGGCTCACACCCATAATCCCAGCACTTTAGGAGGCCAAGGTGGGAGTATTACCTGAGCCCAGGAGTTCAAGACCAGCCTGGACAACATAGTGAGACCCCCCCCCATCTCTACAGAAAGATGTTAAAAACTAAAAAATTAGCCAAGCATGGTGGTACTTGCTTGTAGTCCCAGCTATTCCAGAGGCTGAGGCAGGAGGATTGCTCAAGCCCAGGAGTTGGAGGCTGCAGTGGGCCATGATCACACCACTGCACTTCAGCTGAGGGACAGAGCACGACCTTGTTTCTAAAAACAAAAACAAAAGTCATTTGGAGTCTCTGGCAAGAGAGCAAGAGAGGAGGCCATGCGATAGTCGTGAAGACACTGAAACTGCAGAAAATGATCTGAGATGGTCACGCCGCTTGGGCCTGAGTGTTGCAGTGCCTATTGGCTCTCCTTGTTTCCTGTGAAGTAGCAAATGAATGAGCTACCTTTTTGCTCTGCCTCTCATACTTGTCTTCCAATTTCCAAGCTTCCTGGTCTCCGCAACAATTTAGTTCTCCAGAGATGCCAGTTTCCCTGGAGGCCTCCAGGCATCCGAGCCACTGTCTATGCAGAGGTGCCTGGCAAACGACTCCTGGTGGCTGCTTAGCAATCTTCTTTAGGTTTTCACTGAGGACACAATTAAGGGACCTTGTGTTTGGGAAAGGAGGCAGCCCTGGAGGAGGTGAGCCTGCCCTGCTTCTTGGTGTGGGACTGAGAAGCTGCAAATGAGAATAACAACCCCCACTTGGGATCCTCGCAGTTCAGAATGGCGGGAACATTTCAGACACTCAGAGGTGGATTTCCCAAAGATCATGACGGGAGAGCACCGGAAATGTATGGAGGGAACAGTTGCAAAATGGTCAATGGGTCCCAACTCATCTTTATTTGTCTTTCCTGGGAATTTTTAAATGGGAAATTTTCACCTAAAACCAAGTTTTCTGGCTTCTTTTTAAACATCAGAAGACACCTCAAAGGGCAGAAGATGGATGTAAAAACAACAACAAAACTTAGAACACCTGGCATCCGTCAGCTGGAGCTGAATAGGGGCTTCCCTTTTTAGATGGGGCGTGGACCTCCCGGTTGGCCACACTCCCCTGCACTCCATGCTGTCACTTCCGGCCCGCGTCACTCATTATCTGCCTGGCCCACGCAAGTGTTTGAGTTTGCAACCTCTCTACCTGGTCATAGGAAATTAGGATCAATGTGAGATTTGAATGTAAGTTATCCAAATAATCATCCCATTTCTCTTAGAATGTGACTGTTCCCTCTCCTTGTCGCAATACATCCCAAGGTCTTGGGGCCTATTAACTCATACATCAGGCACTCAACTTCTTATAACTTCCTGAGTCTCTCCATCCCCCTTCTTCTAATAGCTCAATGGGTTGGGAGCTGCCAAGGTACCTTTCCCAGTTTCCCGTCCTGGAGTTCTTGCCTTTCTCCAGCCTAGGAGGGCTGGGCCTAGTGGAGCATTTCCCCATTTTGATATTGAATGAGTCAAGCTTTATCATACATAAGAAGAAGAAAAAGAGAATCTCAGAGATGAAGTCTTCAACTCATTCTCCCAATCTCAGAAAATTCTTTTATCAAAGACATTCTAATGCCCTAGAAATGCTTCCTCTTTTTCAAAACCCTGCCCAAAGAGCTGTTCAAAACATCATCTTCCCAGGAAGTCCTATTTACCCCAATTTGGGAACAGCCTACCCAAATTTCAGGCCTGGTTCTAAGGAGGCGAAACCAAACAACCATGTGAAATTAATTCCACAAATCCTATGTGAAGATTATGGGGTGGGGGTGGGGAATGTGACAGAGAATGGGGAAGACAGACACAATTTCTTCTGCAAGAAAGAATTCATTCATTCAAGAAACAATTGTTGATCATTGTTTGCACCAAGGATTGTGCTAAATCCATGGTCTTTGCTATTAGGATTTCCATTTAATGTCGAGAAAGAAACTAATCAGAGTAAAATGTGCCACACATGTGGGATTCAAAAGTCTCTGGTCTAGATGTATTATGTAATGCAAGTTTGTTTATTTTTGTTTTAGGAAAGTGATACATTGTATATACCATCCATTATGTAACATCCTCAGCAGAGTCTGAGGCAGCACCTTGTCAGCAAATCCATTAATATTTCTACAGCAAACATATGAATAGTCACACATATGAATAAATAAAGACTATCAATAGCATGTCAGTTCAAGTCAGGCTTTTGACATCACATGTGGTTCTTGCCACAAATCAGGTTGCTTCATATTTACAAAAAATGAGTCTTGGAATTGAAGACAAGGGCTTGCGTCCTTTCCCAGAGGTTCAGGGCCAGGTAAAGAAGGGTTCACGGAGGAGACGTTGCTCAAGCTGAAACTTGAAAGATCAACTGGACAAGGTGCAGAAGAACTTTCCAGGCTGATGAGCCACAACACACAAGACCACAATCTGCAAGGATTCTAGCAACCCATCGGGCAACTAGGGCCGATCCTGAGGGACACAGGGTCCTGCTGCTCCCAAAGGGTGGGGCGTATTCAGGCACAACAGAGACCAGGTGGTACTGACTACCTGTGTCAGCATCACACAAGTCTGGGCCCTCAGCGTAAGCATCCAGGGAACCAAGTCCTGCAAATTGCTTTTAAACAAGTTCTCCAGGAGATTTATCCCTGCTAAAGTTTGAGAACCACCAATTTTTTTGACACATCCTAAGTGTCAGGCATTGTTCTACATTGTTTTAGAAATATGAGCACATTGAATCCTCCTAACAGCCTTACTAGGTAGATGCATCATTCCCACTTTTCAGATGGAGAAATTAAGATACCAAGAGGATTAAAAAACTCATCCAAAATCCCAAAGCTGTGAGAGATAGACCAGGTGGTCTGGTTGCAGTGTTTATGCTTCTAACCTGAACGCTGCCTTTATACTGCTTCAGGCACCCATCCCAAGTGACAACCTCCGTCCACCTGCAGCCACAGTGAACCTGGGGCCTTGCTTCCTCTGCAGTCCCGGCTGTGTTTCCTGAAGGTGCAGATCCAGCCCCATGTGTCCCGACCCACAGGGACCAGGACCCCTGTACAGAGCAGTCCTCAGGAGAAGGAGTGAAAGTTTGATCTTTCACCCCTAGGGTTGGAAGTGACAGAGAGAGGTTGACAAGAGTTTGTGATAAGCCTGTTAGCCTTGGGTTCAAAGCCCATGTTGCTCTCGTTTTTATCTATGTTGTTGATATCTGATTCAATAGCTTCTGTTTGAGGAAGAAAAGCCAGAAAGCAGGGGCAGGGGTTGGAGTCTGCTGACCGGATGGTCAGGCCTGGAGAGCAGTGTGCTCTCTTCTTGTGTCAATTCCAAAAGGCAGGGTTTGGAAACAAAGTCAACAGAGAGCTTTTCTTCATCTCCATATAAACAGCCGTTCAGCAGTGTTTGGGGAGTTGGGCAATGCTAGATGGAGCTGGGTCAGGGGAGAAGTCAACTTTGACTTGTAGGTCTTCTAAGCTGGCCTAGGTTTCCATGTTTCTATCAGCTTGCCTCCAGCTCATGTCAAAAGGAAAAAAAGCTCCAGGCTTTTGTGTAGCCCCACCCACCTACCATGGAATTAGTACAGACATGGGAGAATGTTCTGAAACATCCTGTCTTCTCCACTCACACTGGGTACCTACCATTGGTGTGCGCAATCTCTCACCAAGCAACCTCTTTTTGATGGCCCCAGAGTTCTTTCTTGCTCACGACAACTGCTTTCTAGCATAAGCCAATTCTAAAAGGACTGGAATTAGGCCCAGGGTAAGGGGTAGGCATAACAACCATCTACTCTGAGAATTTTAAAAATAGAGAGGGAACATTAGAGATTGTTTGTTCCAAATCCCTTGCTTCATAAATGAAACTAAAACTCTGAAAGGAGAGATTTCTTGCCAAAATTACCCAGTTAGCAAATAGTGGGGATAAATTGAAGCCCGTTCACTCAGCCTCTAGTACCATTGGTGGGTTGAGTTTTTCCCATCACACTGCTTGACCTCTTATCATTTGTCTTCAGAACTTTGCAGATCATATTCTTAATCATCCATTGAACCTCTTCTTCATTCGTTCTGGAGTATCCTCTAGAGACAAGTGATAGACTGGAACCTGGGAGGAACTGATAGCAGAATCCATTCCTTCCTTGGAGAGGCCCTGGAGGGGGTGCCTCACCCTTCCTTCCCCTCTCCCTTCAGAGCTCTCTCCTGGCTTTGGAGGGAAGGGAGCAGAGGTGTCTGAGCCCTGTCACAATCCCCATGTCCCCTCATCTGTCACCTGTGCAGGCAGCTCCCAGCAAAAGCCTTTGCCGACTGAAGCCACCGAAGTAAAAAGAATGACCTCTGCCATGAGCACCTCTAAAGGAGAAGAAGCAAATGGGTTGAGGAAGTTACAGAATCTAAAGCAGGTGCATATGGGAGCCGGTTCAGTGGGAAGAGTTTTTCCCCTAAAAGGACCAGAACTCACAATGTGTTCAGTCGCAGCTTTACTGATAGGAGTTTCATTGATCTGCTGAACGTGTAATGTGCTGTCAGAAAGCCCCAGACAACTTCCTGAATCACTGAGAGGGTTTCCGAGAGTCAATGGAACAAAAAATTAGAAAAGGAATGGTGTTCTGTTGAGATTTTTGCACCCCCTTGAAATGCAATCTGTCATTCAAAATGATTCACTCACCAACAAGAAAGACTAAAAATATTTAAGCATGACATTTGCCTTCATTAAATAGTCATTTTGTCACACATGGCTGGAAATTGAGTTTTCTGAAAGATTATTGGGAATTGTCTGCCTCTGCTGCTCAGTATTTGTGGCTTCAAAATGAACTCGAGCATGGGGGACATGGGGTACATGTTCAGAATGGATCTCAGAACTAAGTCCAAGCCATCAATTCATGCATTAGGTTGGTGCAAAAGTAACTGAGGTTTTTGACATTACTTTTAAATTAAAAGTAATGCACCAACCTAATATTAGCAGTAGCAATTGGATTCAACTACTTTGACAAAAATGCAAAGGGCCTGGTGGTGGTGCCTGCCCTCAGCCTGCTCCATGGAGGGCACCCTCCTGTCCAGCCATGAATGAAGCTGCTCTATTCCAAGCTCTGGAAAGTAACTGAGTCATTGAGTTTGCCTCTAGGTGATTCGGGTGCATCAGGCTTCACAGTGGGTTCTCAGATGGTATCACCCAGGACCCATCTGTGAATTTAGAGACCCTCATTCTGTGAGTCAAACCCATGGTGTTTCCGACCCAGGTCCATTTCACAGGCAAGAGCTGACCCTCCCACTCTGTGATACAAGCCCTCAACTGCCTTGTGTCTAATCTCTCTTGACTGTCCTTTAATGACAACTTGGGCAGATCCTGCAACTTTCTGTAGTTGGAGTATGTCCAGTTTTCTGTAAATTCCAACCTTGTTAATGTCCAAGGAGCCAGACTTGACCTGAAAGGGAACAGGCAGGAGGATTCTGCCCCCAAAGGATGGGGAAGGAGGAGGAAGCCACCAAAAGGACAAGAGTGAGGCGCTGGAAGAGAGGCCCTATCTGGAGAACAGAGTACAGAGAACACATTTCCCTTAGGGTGAGGTGGGCCTGACCCTCACGAGCCATGCTGAAACAGCTGAGCCCAGACCCCCAACAAGGTAGAGCAGCCTGGCTATTGGGCACACAACTTCAAAAGAGTTTGAGTCTGAGGGCAGGACAAGTCTTCAAGAGGCAGAGGATGTGTTCAAACTATGAAAATATGAGGCTCAACTCTGAATAATGTATCCCCAAATTGATTCAAACAAGAGACAGGGCTCAAGGTCAACGTGGGAAGCTGCCTGACAGCACTGTTTTTGAATTAGCAAAAGACTGAACCAATCCGAGGAACAGTTTAAACCAGTGATGGCCCCTTTTTAGAGCCGGTTGTCATGGCACCTGGAAGGAGTTGATTGAGAAGTCTCAATCCATGGAGTGTAAACATAAAGTTTCTTTTCTGCCCCCTAAATTGCCTTTCTGCCCCCTAATTTGCCTTTCAACTGCCTTGTGTCTAATCTCTCTTGACTGTCCTTTAATGACAACTTGGGCAGATCCTGCAACTTTCTGTAGTTGGAGTATGTCCAGTTTTCTGTAAATTCCAACCTTGTTAATGTTCAAAAGCTTCCCCTCCCCAGCAGCTGCTGAGAGGTGGCCTGGGCTGAGCTCTGGGGTCTCTCCTGATGTTGGGGGCAAAGAGGGAAGCCAGATGGCTGAGTTCTTCCACTTGCTGGTGGCCTGTTGGAGGCAGGAGCTCCCTGATATCTACTTTAGTGAGGAAGGTTCTGTGGGATCCTGGTGGTCTCTGAGGTGGTGGGTGTGGCTTTCATGGGAGCAGTGTTTGGCTCCACCCCAGACCCTCTGTCACTGGGGACCTGCCACAGGAAGGGGCCTGCTCTCCTTTTGGTCCAGCCTGGGGAATGCCAGCTCCCGAGGCCCACTTTAGGCACTCCTGCAGCATTCTGGAAAAGCTCCCATAGGTCCTGTTGGTACTGCTGAGGCCCCAGAACTGGGATGGCAGGGCCATCTCTGGCTTCCCAGCTGTAGCATCCTACACCCCACAGATCCCTTCTGCCCTCTAGCACAGGCAGCCAGCGGGTACCCAGCCTCTATGGCCACACAAGCTTCCTCTTGGCTGTCTCACCGCTCTTCTTCCATAGTGTGCCCTCACGTGGACCCTCGATTCCGCAGCTCTGCGAGCATTGACTGGAAGGGCCGCTGTCTCCCCTTCTAGCAAGACTCAATGAGTGACTCTCCAGGATCCCTTTCCCATCCACCTACATGATGGGAAGCTTTTTGGGAGGAAAGGAAGTCACTTCTCCCCAGGCACAGAGCAGTCCCCACAGCTGACTTTCCACCTCCTCCCAGGCCTAGTGTGCTCCCCACAGAAACCTGCCTGTGTGATTGATGCATAAGCGAGGTTTCCAAGTCCTCTTAAGTTATTTGAGGAGGCGATGGCGGCCTCAGGTCAGGGCTCTCTGTAGAATGCAGGAACACCTAGCATCTTTTGTTTACATCATCGACCCTTGGCTGTAATTCCAGAACGAGGGGAAAAGTCCCACATCACATCCTATTACTCATCCAAAAATAAAGAATAAAGGAACTCTATGTGTACTGACACAAAATGACCTCAACAATAGATTGTGAAATTTTAAAAGCCAGATTCGGAACACCATATGTAATGGCCCCAATTTGTAGGAAAAGGTAGGCTACAATCTACACATACGTGTCCACAGTCGTAGTCTGTTTCTGAAAAGGCACAGGAAATGGGTAATAGTGGCTGCTTTGGGGGATGGGGCCTGGGGTCCCACTTTTCACTTTAGGCTTCCTTTGATGGAGGGTTCAGAGCAGGCACCAGCTGCGATAACAAGCTGGGAAGACAGAGAGAAGGACCAATTAGAGCTGCCTTTACATCCATGAAGCAAAGGCAAGGAATGGATGATAGAGAGAAAAGGTGGCATATGTGAAGCAAAGGAAGAGGGGCCTTGGTGCCCACAAAGGAAACAAAGACATACTACTTTTATTAAATTTACTAGCCAGGCACAATCTGCTTCCAAAGAGGATGAGAGGCAGTTTACCATAAAAGACACCAGGGACTTATTAGTCTAAAAGCAGGAAAAAAGAACAGCCAGTGGAAAAGTAGTGAGGCGAGGGAATAATTGTTTCTAGAACAAAGGCACAGACTTTGCTCTTCCACCCTCATGCAAAGCACGTGCTCGCACACTGTCTCATTTCAACATCACCGCCACTTAAGGAGATGCTATGATCAACCCCACTTTGCAGATGAGGAAACTTCAGTCAGAAGCTGCCTTGGTTGGTGTAGGTGGCACAGGGGACCGGGCTCCATTTTTTTTTTTTAATTCCAAGTGTGATTCTGTTTTCTGCATATGCTCCCAGAAGTCTAGTGCCCTAGATAATAATAATAATAATGGTACTTTTGCACATGCATACGAGAAGCCCCTGACATGTGTATCATCTCAATTCATCATCTCACCAACTGTTGCTCTTAGTCCTGTTTGCACCTTCACTCTACAGAAGGGGAAACAGGTTCAGAGATGTTGGGTGACTTTGGTAGGGTCACAGAATTTGAGATCGGTTGAGCAAGAATTGAGTCCTGGGTTCATCAGCTCCACCTGCCTGCCCTGAAGGGACCAGCACACCCTCTGGCCCACCAGAGAATTCTGCCCAGTGACAAGTACCGTGACCATTGGCTCAGCATCCTCTCTAAAGTTTCTGACTTCAAATGCTGCAAGCTGAAATGCAAAAGGGAGAATTTAAGTTTAAAACAAACTAGTTTTGACACAGTAAACTCTTCAGATATGGAATTTACTTCTAAGATAAATGGTAAAGCCCTACATTGCAGCATGGGAAAGAAGGAGCTTCCCTGAAAGTTTCATCAGATAATGAAGTATCTCACTTCAAGTGCTCAGTATATTACATAAAACACTCTTCTAGGTTTTCTTCCCAATCGCATAGGCTTGTCCCACCTACTAGGCAAGTATGGGAATAAACCATGAGCATCTTGAGACCTGGCTTTACATTCTTCATCTACATTTTTCAACAACCCAAGTCAAGGCCTGGCAAACAAGGGCCTCAAAAATGTTGGATAGATGAATGTATGGAGGAATGGATGCATGTTTGAATGGATGGATGGATGGATGGATGGATGGATGGATGGATGGATGCATGCATGCATGGATGCATGGATGGATGGGCACATGGATGGATGAATGAATAGATGCAAGGATGGATGGATGGATGCATGGATGGATGGATGGATGCATGGATGGATGGATCCATGCATGGATGGAAGGATGGCACTGGATGCATGAATGGAATGGATGCATGGATGTGTGGATGGCCTGGGGATGTATGGATGAATAGATGCGTAAATGGATGGCATGCATGGGATGAATGGTTGCATGAATGAATGGATGCATGGATGAATAGGTGCATGGATGAATGGATGCCATGGATGGATGGATGCATGGTGATAGATGTGTGGATGAATGGGTGCACGGATAAATGGATGCATAGGATTTATGTATGCATGATGTGTGTATGGCATGGGATATGTGGATGCATGGAGTGTATGGATGAATGGAGTGCATGGAATGAATGGATGCATGAATGGGTGGATGCATGAATGATTGGGTGCATGGATGGATGCATGGATGTGTGGATGCATGGATAGATGGATGCATGGATGAATGGATGGATGGACAGATAGACGGATAGGTAAATGGGTGTATGGATGAGTAAATGAATAAATTTTTCCTGCATGCCCACTTTTATATAAGCCCCGTTGGGAATATAACATTTAACCCCTTGAGTGTTCACCCATCATAAAAGCTTTGAGATTTTCCTCCCCATTATACCCTTAGGGAGCTGCCAAGCTTAAAAGAAACACAGTTGCCAAAAACTAAGGATAAATCATCTGCTTTCTTTATTCTTAAAGGTGTTAACCTCTTCCTGGTTAATGATCCCTGTGGTCCGTGACATTGCAGGGATCCTATCTATTTGGCTTACTCTTGTATCTCCAGCACCTCAGAATGACTGGAACACAAGAGACACCCAATCAATAGTTACTCAATGAATGAATGCACTCACGTGTCTCTCCCGTTGAGGACCTCCTTCACCTGCTTATCCACTCTGGCTCACCAATTACAGAGAACATCAGAGGTCATCAGCAAGGTGGAATCTATTCGCTGTGGTTCAACCTTGTCTCCCAAACTGTATGGTAGGCATCTCCTACTTCTGATGTACCCCTTGCAGCACAGTACAGCACTGGGAGCATAGCTGATAGTCAATACATGCCTGTAAGTAGCATGAATGGCCTCCCTACTGTCCTTAAGGCACTGAATCAAGTGGTTATAAACCCACCAGTACATGCAAAGCAGCCCCTGCTCTTTTCATGAGCCCCGGCTCCTCACCCCACCTCTGTTTAAGAGCTCTGGATGTCTCTGTTCTCGTGTGTTTAAGTGTATTGGCATCTGTTCTCTATCTGGCTGTTGCTCATATAAAATCTATTTATGTCCTTTACTAGTGACCACTAAACACTATTGAGTGTGTGTGCCTATCCAAAAAAAAAATGGACTGCCACTCCCAATATATGTATATGTTTACTTATAAGTTATACAGATGCTTGAATATATTGTATACATTAACATCACGTATAAGATACAGATACTAAAAAGGATGAAATAAATACTGAGGTTCTAACACTTTCTTGCGGCACCCCCACAAGACCCCTGCATCCCTCCAAGAGAGCTTACAGCCCATCTGGAGACTCCTGGCCAAGAGTCCAGGAACGCCACTCACTCAGCTCCTCTGTTTGTGGGCTACTTGTGCCTGTGTAAGGTGAGGAAGATAATAGCAATAAAAACAACGTTAAAAGCAGCTGCCATTTCTTAAGTATTTATTATGAGCCAGGCACTGGGCTAAGACTTTTAAGCCAATTATTCTCATTTAAGTGGGTACCATAATATTTCATAATATATTCATATATTCATAGATTGTAGCTTACTTACCTATATGGTGAGGAAAAATGGCAATGTTTGAGAATCTTCATATTTCTTTCTTTCTTTTTTTTTTTTTTTTTTGCCACTGAGATGATATTTTAACTTCCGTCTCTCTCCATCTACAAGTTTCATCTATGCTGTTCTCTGGGGCCTCAAAGATCAGCCATTGGCCAGGTGTGGTGGCTCACACCTGTAATCCTAGCACTTGAGGAGGCAGAGGCAGGTGGATCACTTAAGCCCAGGAGTTCCAGACCAGCCTGGGCACCATGGCAAGACCCCATCTCTACAAAAAACACAAAAAATTAGCTGAGCACCTGTAGTCCCAGCTACTCGGGAGGCTGAGGTGGGAGGATCACTTGAGACTTGGGAAGTTGAGGCTGCTGTGAGCCATGATCATGCTGCTGCACTCCAGCCTGGGTGACAGAGTGAGATCCTGTCTCAAAAGAAGAAAAGATATCAGCCATCATTGCTGGTATTGCCTACACGGAACTGCTTCTCCACTAGGCTTAAGTAATAGCAAGGACAATGCTTAGTGTTTTGTACAAGGAACATTATGTCTCCTCTTTGATTCTGGAAGAAGAATGAGGAAGGAAAAATGAAGGAAGAGCTGACATTTCAGGCCAAAAGAAGGACATTCCCTGTAAAGAACAACCGGTAGCCATAGCTGATAGATACTAGAGAAGGCAATCCCGGAACCTGATAGTACTTTGCCCTTGGGCGTGATGGGTGAAAGGGATACTGGTTGAAGCCAGGAAGACCCCAGATTAGCCATGGAAAAGTAAGGTTTCTCCAAGAGGCTTCTCCCGCCTCGCTTTGCACACCCTCACATGGGTACTCTTGCATGCCATGGCTCAAGTGATTGTGGGCTGGATGGAACGCTCTGCCACACACAGGTTTAATGCTTTGCAGCATTTCCTTTCACTAAATCCTCATGATAGCACTGCAAAATGCCTAAAAATATTCCCATTTTACAGATGAGAAGAGTGACATTAGTAACATGAAATGCTTCCAGGAGGCTTGCTTCGCTCCTGAGGAGCCAGACTGGGATTCAAGTCCACATCTGTTGATTCCAAGTTCAATGCCAGTTCTATCCCGCACCCCAACCCCCCCCCATCAGCAGGTGCTGAACTGTAGATGAAATTTGTAGACAGAGAAAGACAGAAGAAGTGGGCACTTTTTTAGAACAGGTATTCCAGGAATGGGTACAGGAAAGACAATCATATATTCCCATCAACTTGCTTTCCAAACAACGAATTTCTAATGGTGAAATTTCAGGCACCAAGTTAGAACATATGTTGAGGCAAGGGAGGGAGAGAGAAGGAAGGGGAAAATGTTTCTTGGGTTTTTCAAGTTGCTCTAGAAAGACGGCACAGTTATTAGTAAGATCAACCTGTAACAAACACATGTTCTCCCTTCCTCCTTCCCTCCTTCAAGCCTTCCTCCTTTCCTTCCCAGACTATGAGCTTTCATGTATACAGTAGCCATTATTTTGCACTGGCTGCTATTTTCAGTAGGAAACATGTGGGAACTACATTCTTTTTTTTTCCTTTTGAGATGGAGTCTCGTTCTGTCTCCTAGACTGAAGTGCAATGGTGTAATCTTGGCTCACCGCAACCTCTGCCTCCTGGGTTCAAGTGATTCTCGTGCCTCAGCCTCCTGAGTAGCTGGGATTACAGGTGGCTGTCCCACCATCCCCAGCTAATTTTTATATTTTTAGTAGAGATATGGTTTTGCTATGTTGGCCAGGCCGGTCTTGAACTCCTGACCTCAAGCGATCCACCCAACTTGGCCTCCCAAAGTGCTGGGATTACAGGCATGAGCCAATGTGTTCAGCTGCCAATAAACATTTTTAAAGGTACAGTTTTAGTGGTAATAAAAGAAATGAATGATAAAGTGAGATGCCACTTTTGTTTATCAGATAGAAAGATATTAAAAAGATAAAATAGTTTGGGCACAGTGGTTCATGCCTATAGTCCCAGCACTTTGGGAGGCTGAGGTGGGAGGATCACTTCAGCCCAGGAATTCAAGACCAGCCTAGAGAGACACTGCCTCTACCAAATTAAAAAATAAAAGTAACCCAGCATGGTGGTGTGCACCTGTAGTACCAGCTACTTGGGAGGCTGAGGCAGGAGGATCATTGAGCCCAGCAAGTTGAGGCTGCAGTGAGCTATGACTGCACCACTGCATTCCAGCCTGGGTGACAGAGCAAGACCCTATCTCAAAATAATAATAATAATAATGACCTAGCAAGAATGTAATGTGGAGCACATCATTGATTAAAGTACAAATCAGTATTGATTTTTTTCCATAGCAACTTATATATACATATGTACACATCAATATACGTTCATAAATATATATATTCTTTTCACATAAAATTAAGAAGCGACTAGAAGGAAACACCACCATAGTGATTGTAATGGAACAGTGTAAGTGCTTGTGCTTGCTTCTACTTTATTCTAAGCTTCCAGAAATCAGAAAAAAAATACTTTCAAAATAGGAAATATTATAAAGCATTTCAAAGCAAAACAAAAAGTCCTATATGCCAGCAGCCCCACAAAGAGAGGTTTTGAGTGCCATGCTATATTTTGAGTACAGCTGCTCAAAGCACATTGAAGGAATTTCTCACATTAGTTAGACGTTAGATAGATATGAAATTAGCTAATACATTAGCTAAGACAAAAATTAGCTGGGTGTAGTTGTACATGCCTGTAATCCCAGCTACTTGGGAGGCTGAGGCATGAGAATCGCTTGAACCTGGGAGGCGGAGGTTGCAGTGAGCTGAGATCATGCCACTGCACTCCAGCTTTCTTTTTTGAATGATCTTTTCATGTTTTTGCCCATTTTTCTACTGAGAGTTTAGTATTTTTTCTAACTAATATCTAAAAAAAAATGATTATGGGGATTCTATTTACTTTCCTAGAAATGTATAGAGAATTCCCCATAACAGTGAAAACTTTGCTGTGAATTACTCTCTTTTGGATTAGGAGGACCTAAGGGCCAGAACTTCAAAGAAGTGGGTTTAGTCTTGGAAATCCCAACGTGGAGTTTCTCTATCTTGGAGTCAAGAAAACCCAGCTGTGACCTCCGGGCCTGGAATGTATGAGACACCCAATGCCACTGCCATGACTGACTGTCCCATGGATGTCCCAGCCACAGAGTTCACTCACTGAGGTGTCGTCTCCTCCTCCACCATAATGATGGCTCAGTCACTCTCTCTGTCCGTTCTGCCCCCACTGCCAACTGCCCAAGCCCTGGCATGTCTCAACATTCAAACCACCGGAGAGAAAGGACCTGACCGGTTCAGCTAGCCATCATTGTCCAAACTAAGTGTTCTCACAAACCACTCTTCAATACAAACATTAGCCAATCACCTGGGGCTAAAGGAACTGAATGAGGCCACTGGGGAGGGCTCCTTTCTTTCTGGAAGCCTGAGACTAAGATGGTTTCCCTCAAAAGAGATTGGGAAGATGAGAGGTACACCTGCCCATATACAAAGAGTGGCTGGGTCCCAGATGGAGACCATGGCTTAAGGACCTTTCCCCTAGGGTGTGGGAGTCCTTGAGCAAATGACTTAGCTTCACTTCTGGAAGCTTCTACTTTCTCACTGATAAAGTGAGAATCTTAATTAAGCCTTTTTCATAGCATTATGAGGATTTCATGGGTAATGTACATTCAGCACTTATCAAAATGCCTAGCACATAGGAGACACACACTAAACCCTAACGGGTCTCACTATATAACGCATGTGAGCATGAAGCAGGCTGAGTCGGTTGTGTCAACGGAACCCATCGGCAGATAGGGATGCAAGTTTTATTCACTGTCTCCTAAAACGTGTTCATTTTCTCCTCCGGATCTCTGCTAACACCTAGACAGGGCCAACTATAACTGATACTCTGAAAAATGGTTTTTAAAGTGAGAATCTGCATTCCCTCTGACTGACAGCTCACTCAGAAGCAGCACATTCTCTGAATTTCACAAGTCTCAAGTCCATCTCATCCCTGCTATTATAACCAACTATTGTATATTGTTGATAATATTATTGTTGGGCTTTCTCAATGGTTCAGTCAGGCCTGAATTCCAAAAATTAGCTAATAGCAAACACTAGCATCTTTCCAGACCCAATAAACATTATTTTGACATTCTAATAGTAATAAGGATGCACTTATGACATATATTTTTAAATATGTGAAAACAAATTGCAGACCAGGTGTAGTGGCTCACGCCTGTAATCCCAACACTTTGGAAGGCCGAGGTGGGAGGATTGCTTGAGCCTAGGAGTTCAAGACCAGCCTGGGCAACATAGCAAGATCCCATTTCTGTAACAAATTTAAAACTTAATGGATCATCATGGGATGCAGCTGCAGTCTCAGCTACTCAGGAGGCAGAGAATGGAGGATCGCTTGAACCCAGGAGTTAGAGATTACAGTGAGCTGTGATTACACTACTGCATTCCAGCCTAGGGGACAGAGTGAGACTCTGTCTCTAACAAACAAACAAAAACAACAACAACAAACAATGGGCTGGGCGCAGTGGCTCACACCTGTAACCCTAGCACTTTGGGAAACTGACGCAGGTAGATTGCTTGAGGCCAAGAGTTCAAGAGCAACCTAGGCAACAGTGAAATCCCGTATCTACTAAAATATATATATATATATATATATACACACACACAAAAAAAAATTAGCCAGGCATGGTGGTGCGTACTTGTAAACCCAACTGCTCTGGAGGCTGAGACGGGAGAATCACTTGAGCCTGGGAGGCAGAGGTTGCAGTGAGCCTAGATCGCACCACTGCACTCCAGCCTGGGAGAACGCATGAGACTCTGTCTCAAAAAAATAAATAAATAAATAAAGGCCGGGCTTGGTGGCTCACGCCTGTAATCCCAGCACTTTGGGGGGCCAAGATGGGTGGATCACTTGAGGTCAGGAGTTCGAGACCAGCCTGGCCAACATGGAGAAACTCTGTCTCTACTAAAAATACAAAAATTAGCCGGGCATGGTGCTGCACACCTGTAATCCCAGGAGGCTACTCAGGAGGCTGAGGCAGGAGAATTGCTGGAACCTGGGAGGCGGAGATTGCAGTGAGCCGAAATCACGCCACTGCACTCCAGCCTGGGTGACAGAGCGAGACTCTGTCTCAAAAATAAATAAAATAAAATAAAACAAAAAGAGAAGAAAGTCCTGCACACAAATGCAACTTATAGATCAGTACCAGGTGCTAATGGTTAACACACTGATGATATCCAGTATTGACATGTTTACTTGGAATCATATTTTATTATTTTAGCAAGAGTTGTAATTTGTCTTCTAATCAAGCTATTTAAACGGCTTCCTGCACTCTGCCAAAATATTTCCTAAAATTCCACCAGTACAAATTAAGTCCTTTGTGTTCATTTTTTCCCATCCCGAGGCTCCTCTTTCAAAATGCCTGAAGAAGAGAGAGCATGATGCTTCTAGGTCTTAAAACTCAAACCCTCTGCAGCCAAACTTATCTTCTACTTCAAACCAGCTTTTCTCCAGCATCTACCAAGTAGAAGCAATGAAATCCAGAAACCATGGCGTGCCCCTCTCTGTCACTCCCTCTTCATCCTCTACAACCAAGCCCTGAAATGCACCCAGTGCCCTTCCTTCCTTCCCATGGCCCTCCCCACCCCCACATCTGCTAATGACTGCCCCATGGCAGTCAGGGAGAGCCTCCTAAAACACAAATGTAGTCATGCTGCTCCCCTGCTTCAACACCTTTTGTGCTTCTCACTGCTCCCAGGACAGAGTCCGACCTGCAGCGTGGCCCGTCAGGACTCGCAGGAGCTCTCCCAGCGTCCCAGCCCAGCTGCACGCTGTATGCTTCCATTCCAGCCCCACACTCCAGTGTCATCAGTCGCTCTGTCTCCCATGCCACACTCTCTCATCACAGGCCTCTGGCATCTTGTTTCCTCCTCCTAGGACACAGCCTCCTCTTTTCACAGGCTAGCTGCAAGGACTACTTCCTTGTCTTGGCTCAGGCACCACTTCCCACAGGAAGCCTTCTTAGATCTTTAAGTGCCTTGCTATGTGCTCCCATAGTATTTATCACATGGTTACTAATGCCTCTTTATACTTCACTTGTATTTCTCTCTCTCAGCGGGTTAGGGATTACGTCAGTTTCATTCATGAGTATCTCCAGAACTTAGAATGGTACCTTGATCATAGTAGGCACGCAATTACTATTGAATGATTAACACATTAACAACTTACTAGGCCAGATCCTTTGTCCTAGACTAGCAGTTCTTAACTATAATGAACCATTGTCAAAAAAAAAAAAAAAAAAAAATCTGCAGACTTCCCCACATAATAGCAGGTTATACTTTTAAAATCAATTGATTAAGAAAATGCCTAATGACCAAAAGTTATATTGAATTCAGTATAACATTGAAATAAATTTATATTTTATCAGAGGTAACAGTACCCACATATATTCAAAGGCTTGGTACACAAGTGGAATTTTCAGGCCTTTGCAGTCTCTCTGAGGCGTCCCTCCCCCATGGTGCAGCCTGCAGGGAATGAGGTTCTGAGGTGGGAGAGAGCCTTAAAAGGGCCAGGGCCTCAGCTTTTCCTAATTCACAATTTTACCTAGTGATGGACCTGTATTTGAGGAGGAATGAAAACCAAGAATGACACTGAAAAGGGGAATAAGAACGTCATTAGTATCTGGAAAGTAAATTGGTTTTCCCGGAACACATAGGTTTTATTCTAGTGGCTAGCCAGTGTTAAAAACTAAAGCTGATGCAGGAAATTAGTCATCTTCGTGTACCCCAATTCCTGGGAGTGGAGGGATGCCCAGGAACCTGGTGGGAATAGGGGCTGTAGGCTGTATTCTTACAGAGTATGGGGTTCTCACGACTGGTGCTCAGACCTGTGGATCTTTTTCATTTCTTTTCACTTTGGGCTCTTACCCCCACCAACAAACCCACATTGCAAGGCAGCTCAGAATGGAAGCTGTGCCAGCTGGTGTGGCCCTTTTGAAGGAGAGCTCACAAGAGGCACCCATGAACCCTCGTCCAACCTTTCCACCAGATCTCCTGTCCCGCTGTGATCATCGCTCATGTGGACTTCACTAAAGCCTCTTCACTTCCACTCTTACCCTTCTCCACCCTCCTCTTCTCACTGATCCTTTCAGAATACAAAGAACACCCTTCAATAGCTCTTGGGATAAAGACAGATCCCCACCTTTGTCCCCAAGTTCCCACAGCACAGCACCTTGCCTACCCTACTACATGGTCTCATTGTGGGCCTTCTCCCACCCCTGCATCTGCTCCAACCACTCAGATTCATCTTTCGTTCCCCATTTCAGGCCTTCACAGATGCTGTCCCCTCGACCAGATAGATCTCCAGCCCTGTCCCTTTGCCTAGACAATTCCTATCCCTCATCCAGAGCTCAGGCACAACCACACTTCTTGGAGGAATCTTTTCATGACTCCACTACTAGCTCAGGCCCCCTCATTGTATCCACCTAGCACCCCAGGCACCTATACTGCAGCACCCCGAGCTGATTCGGCTCCCTACCAGGATCAAGTTAAAGCTCCCCTAATTCCCACTCAGTCTGGCCTCTGGACTGTCGAGTGTCAAAGCCCTCTGCCTCCAAGTGGAGATCACTTGTTGGTGCTTACAGCTTCACCATGACCTTTAACATCAAGCCAGCCGGGCTTTTGAGCAGAAATTTTAGTCCTTTGATGTCTTGCTGCACTTGTCCTCAGCTTTGGGAAGAGACACAAAGTCTTCCTGTGTCTGTTGCTAGGTTCAGAGGCTGTGGAACTCTGCTTCTGGTCATACTTCCAAGCAATGAAAGAACAGTAAGATAAAACCCCAAATGCAAAAGCCCGCCCTCGCTACCTCCCAACCACTAACCCACTCCTCAAAGGAACTACCAGCAATTATACTGTTTGTATCCCTCAAGGAAAAAAAAGAAAAAGTATCCTATTCCCACCAAATAAGTGCATGTACAAATAAACACATGCACATAAGTATGTATTCAATTTTCTTTTCTTTCTTTCTTTTTTTTTGACAGAGTCTTGCTCTGTTGCCCAGGCTGGAGTGCAATGGTGTGATCTCACCTCACTGCAGCCTCCACCTCCTGGGCTCAAGTGATTCTCCTGCCTCAGCCTCCTGAGTAGCTGGGATTACAGGCACGAGCCACCATGCCCAGCTAATTTTTGTACTTTTAGTAGAGACAGGGTTTCACCACGTTGGCCAGGCTAGTCTCGAATTCCTGAACTTGTGATTCACCCGCCTTGGCCTCCCACAGTGCTGGGATTACAGGTGTGAGCCACCAGGCCCAGCCTAATCTTTTATTTATATCCAATGTATTCTGATATATTTTTGACTTGGAAGTCATGGGGTTAATCATCATCCTTAACCCCAGTTCCTGATCTTGTCTTTTTCTTTTTCTGTTTAAATATCGGCACAGTATTACATTGGATGGCTGTATTATTTACTAAACCAGTCTACCATATAAATATTTAGTTTGCTTCAGTTTTCTCTTACAAACAATGCAGTAATGAATGTTCTTATGTACATGTCTTAGTGTACCTTTGCGAATATATCTATAAATTCTCAGTAACGGGATTGCTGGGTCAAGAGGAATGCACATTTCCAGTTTTGATAGGTATTGTAAAGTAGACCACTTACTACTTCTGGTAATGTTGATAGTGTTGAAGAGTGGCAGATCGCCCACAGCAGGGCCAATAGCAAATATTAACAAGCCTCTAAGTTTCACTTATCTGTTAACTGAGAATTGATATCTCATCTACATTTACAAATTAGGAGTGAAGTTAACTATGTTTTCATGTGTTTATTTTTCTGTAAACTTCACATTCACATCATTTCCAGATTTCCATCTATTCAATGTGATTGCATTCTCTATTGCTAATTTTTCCTTGGATATTTTGGTTTTTGTCTTTTGACTTTATTTATTTGAATCATCTAATGTTCAGAATTTTTTTTTTTTTTATTTTAGACGGAGTCTCACTCTGTTGTCCAGGGGCTGGAGTGTAGTGGTGCGATCTCGGCTCACTGCAACCTCCGCCTCCCAGTTTCAAGTGATTCTCCTGCCTCAGCCTCCCGGGTAGCTGGGATTACAGGTGCCCGCCACCACACCCAGCTAATTTTTTGTATTTTGTTAGTAGAAACAGGGTTTCACCATGTTGGCCATGCAGGTCTCAAACTCCTGACCTCGTGTTTTGCCAACTTGGCCTCCCAAAGTACTGGGATTACAGGTGTGAGCCACCGCGCCCAGCCCAGAAATTCTTTATTTTAGGCTTTGCATGCTTAAGAATGCATTCCCTGGCCCAAAATTATATCCATTTTAAAATCAATTTTAAAGTTCTACACAATTGCCACAGGCTGTCTTGAAGATTAAGCTGAATTTCTACAGCCCCTAACCCCCATTGAGACATCATAGCTTCAACAAAATGCTGACAGTTGATCTTGAGGTTAATTCAATTGACTTTTCCCCCTGGTTCCAAATTATTGCCTGGGTTATTGATTTTTCTTTTTAACATCTTTATACAATCTGGATTGAAGAAGATATCCCATCAATTCAGACATCCAGTTCTAATTAAAATCTTGCTCTTAAAACATGAGAATCTATTTGAATGCTTTTTCTAAAGCTTTCAGAGAAACTGATTTCCTTGATTGTCTTTGGCCTTCTGTGTGCAGCACCATCAGCTGACTGATTCCTAAGAGTAGCTGGGATTTTTCTGATGGCTTATGAACTAGCTTATACTTTATGTGTGTGTGATGCAGGGGAGAGATGGGCAAAATGGGGGTGAGTTGCACAGGTGACTATTAAAGGGAACTGCAGCAGTGTAAGCCTGAAGAAATTCAGTATTTCTAAAACTCCCAACATCATGGGACTTCTCTCCCTGATTTTTAAGTAGGAGTACTTGGAGTTTTGCTGTTTATAACCCTCTCACATAAATTAGCCCATTGCTGTTTTACATAGCAATATTTAGGGATATCAGGTAATTTTGTTGGCAACTTTTTATGCAGACTAATGGAGGCTCAAGAGATGAAGGGCTCAGTCCAAGGTTGTACAGTTAGGTAGAGCTGAGCTGGGCTGCAAATCTCTGTCTTTTAACTCAATCTACTGTTCCTTCCCCAGATCTCACTGTCCTACCTGGTTGACATTGCTTTTCATGTAATAAAAGAGCTAAGATCGAATGCAATACTTTTTTTTTGAGACAGCATCTGGTTCTGTTGCCCAGGCTGGAGCGCAGTGGTGCAATCTCGGCTCACTGCAACCTCTGCCTCCCAGCCTCGAGCAATTCTCCTGCCTCAACTTCCAAGTAGCTGGGACAACAGGTGCATGGCACCATGACTGGCTAATTTTTGTATTTTTTGTAGAGACAGGATCTCATTATGCCACCCAGGCTGTTCTAGAACTCCTGAGCTCAAGTGATCTGTTTGCCTCAGCCTCCCAAAGTGCTAGGATTATAGGCATGAACCACTGCACCCAGCCAAATGCAGTACTTTTATCAAAATAATCAACTGTTCAAAGAATGTTGTAATTATAAGGAAGCTGACCTTTAAACTCAAAAATGAGCTGAGCTAGGTCAGTGTATTAGCACAGCATCTTGCACACTCCTGGGATACACTGGGGACAAAGTTCCAAATAAAATGCAGGATATCTAGTCAAATTTGCATTTCAAATAAACAATGAATAATTTTTAGCATAAGTTTACCTCAAGTATTGCAAATATTGCATGGTACATACTTATACTAAAAAATGTATTTTATTTTATATACTTTTTGAGCCAGGGTCTCACTCTGTCACCCAGGCTGGAGTGCAGTTACATGATCACAGCTCACTGCAGGGACCTTCCAGGCTCAAGTGATCCTCCCACCACAGCCACTTGAATAGCTGGGACCACAGGTGTGTGCCACTTCACCGGGCTAATTTTTTTTTTTTTTTTTAATTTTTTGTAGCGACGAGGCTGTGCTATGTTGCCCAGACTGGTCTCAATCTCCTGGACTGAAGAGATCCTGCTGCCTCAGCCTCCTAATGTGCTAGGATTACAGGTGTGAGCCACCACACCCAGCCAAAAAGTTCTTTGTCATTGATTTGAAATTAATATTTAACTGGTATCCAGTATTTTCATTTGCTGTTAGGGTGTTAAAAAGTAATTGTGGTTTTTGCCATTACTTTCAAAGGCAATTTGGAAATCCTCACTGTAGGATATAATAAATTCCTCTTCAAAGGTTTTAGCCTGTAAATTATTAAGTACAATGAGTTCTGAGATCCTCTCCAAAGAACCAATGTATCAGTATGTTCAGCTCCCCTGTTCTTTGTTCTTCATTTTAAAATTTAACTTCCTTGTTCTCTTCGTCTCCTTGCCCCTAGTTTCAGTAAACAACACCCTCCTAGCCCCCATCACCCGCTCTGTCCTGAGTCACCCCTGGTCATCTGCTCTGACCTGAGTCATCCTGAGTCACCTATTCTATAACTGTCCTTCCCGCCAAACTACTCACCCCACCACTCTGGCTCATACCCCTGCTCTCTTTAAAATAGCCAATCGGAATTAGCTTAGACTGTGCAGTCCAACCCTAGTCAACAGGGGAATGATATAGCCATAGGGGCTACTTGGGTCAGGGATAAGAACTCCTTCCCCTCCCTTGTTCAGGTGTGTTCTCACCATTGCTCCATCTGCGAGGCACGCCCTTCTATAGAAGTAAAATTGCCTTGCTGAGAAAATTGAATTTTATGCTCGAGTGTTATTTTTTTTGCAGCATTGAAAATTTGTTTCTAACATAACTGAGGAGAGACAGTTTGTCAGTGAATATAACAAGATTTGTGACACTGTTGGTCTGAGGAGGTATTAGCTGAGTTGCGGCAGTAACTTCCCAATACAGAAATGAGGAAGATCACTTAAGATCTCACAGGCAATGAGTACTTTTGCCTGTTTTTCTTGGTACCCAGTAAAAAAAGTTAATAATGCAATATGTATTAAAATCTTTTTAAAGTAACCAAAGATGTGCACAATTATTTATCTATAAAGATGGTCTTTGTATCATCGTTCATATTCTGAAAAAATAGGAAGTACTCAGTTTACTTCAAAAGAGTGTTTGGTGAATAATAAATTCAGTCATTGGAACACAGTGAAATAAAGTGGAATCCAAAGTTATTTTTAAGAGTGTTGATAGATATAAATATTCCTTGACATAACAGTATGTTGAGGATAGAATACTGAATGGAAAATGCAGGTTGCTAAAATTATCATATTTTACAAAACAATTACATTTTGTTTAGTAAAGCACACTGCCTACCCTCCACTCACGCTTTAACATCTCTGAAATTAGGATACCTTTAGGATTTAATGGCATCTTCAATTGCTGTGTACAGACAGCAGACATGATTTAACTGTCATCTGTGTGCATGTGAACCCTTGGTAATTGCTGGTCATGGTATTACCTAAATTGAACTATCTGCATTTTGGTACAACACATTTGACTTTACCATTTAAAAGGCCTTCAAAAGCAAGAGAAAGAGACAAAGGTGCCCAAATAGAAAGAGAGGAAGTCAAACTGTCTTGCTTGCAGATGACCTGATCCTACATCTAGAAAACCCCATCATCTCAGCCCAAAAGCTTCTTAAGCTGATAAACAACTTCAGCAAAGTCTCAGGATACAAAATCAATGGCAAAAGTCACAAGCATCCCTATACATCAACAACAGACAAGCAGAGAACCAAATCATGAATGAACTCCCATTCACAGTTGCTACAAAGAGAATAAAATACCTAGGAATACAGCTTACAAGGGATGTGAAGGAACTCTTCAAGGAGGACTACAAACCACTGCTCAACATCACTGATAATCAGAGAAATGCAAATCAAAACCACAATAAGATACCATCTCAAGCCAATCAGAATGGCCATTATTAAATAGTCAAGAAGCAGCAGATACTGGCGAGGCTATGGAGATATAGGAATGCTTTTACACCGTTGGTGGGAATGTAAACTAGTTCAACCATTGTGGAAGACAGTGTGGCGATTCCTCAAAGACCTAGAACCAGAAATACCATTTGACCCAGTAATCCCATTACTGGGTATATATCCAAAGGACTATAAATCATTCAATCATAAAGATACGTGTGCATGTATGTTTACTGCAGTACTATTCACAATAGCAAAGACATGGAATCAACCCAAATGCCCATCAATAACAGACTGGATAAAGAAAATGTGGTACATATACACCATGAAATACTACGCAGCTATAAAAAGAAATGAGTTCATGTCCTTTGCCAGGGACATGGATGGAGCTGGAAGCCATCATCCTCAGCAAACTAATGCAGGAACAGAAAACCAAACACTGCACATTCTCACTTGTAAGTGGGAGCCAAAAAATGAGAACACACGGACACATAGAGGGAAACAACATACACTGGGACCTGTCAGTGGTGGGGAGCGGGTAGGGGTGTGGGAGGGTGATCATCAGGAAAAATAGCTAACACATGCTGGACTTAATACTTAGGTGATGGCTTGATGGGTGCAGCAAACCACCATGCCACACATTTTCCTGTGTAATAAACCTGAACATCTTGTGCATGTACCCCGGAACTTAAAATCAAATTTAAAAAATAAAAAAATAAAAGGTCTTCAAAAAATCACACTATGATTCAGTATCAAAATGAAAGTTATTTCATATGCAGAAAGGCATGAAAGCAAAGTGGAAGGAACTAGATTTGATTTTGGTGATACAAATTTTCTTTTTGTCTTGGAGAAATGATCAAGGAAATCAGAAAAGACACAAACAAATCAAAAACCATTTTATGCTCATGGATAAGAAGAATCAATATCATGAAAATGGCCATACTGTCTGATATGGTTTGACTGTGTCCCCACCCAAAACTCAACTTGAATTGTATCTCCCAGAATTCCCACATGTGGTGGGAGGGACCCAGGGGGAAGTAATTGAATCAGTCCCCAGAGCTGGGTTACCTCTCCACCCTAGCTTTGTCCCCAGCCTTCCGTGTCCCTCCTTAACTGACCCAGGAACAAATTTGTTGCCTTATTGGCCTGTTATAGGAATTTTTTTTTTTTTTTTTTTTTTTTTCACATTTCTCAGTAACAAAACAGCACCCTTCATCCACTTGTGAGTGTCTTCCTTCTTGGGTTCTATAAATCACCCAGTTCCTGCTTTGCAAGAAAATATAAAACTGAGGCTGCCAAGTCTGCTGTGCTGACTTCTGATCTAGTCCAGTCCTGCTAAAGCAAAGGGCATGGAGAGATCAAGAAGGCCCCATAGGTGCCTGGGACTCTCCACTGTCCCTCTCAATGGCCAAAGCACCTCTGAGTGACAGGAGGAGGAATGGTGGTGAGCGAAAGGGCACAAATGGGCAGATTGGTGCCACCGCTTAATTAGCATTTTTTTCTGTTATCTGGAACTTGCCCTGGTCACTTGGGAGACTTGAGCAGAAGAGAATCCTTATAGTGGCATTTCACAAAATGACTTTGCTTTTTCTGAATGAGGTCTCTGGTGATGAAGGGAAAGGGATACAGTCAGAATTCCTTTTTTAAAAAAAATTACATTTCAGAGACAGGGTCTCACTCTGTCACCGAGGCTGGAGTGCAATGGCATGATCATAACTCATTACAGCCTCAGACTCCTGGGCTCAAGCAATCCACCTGCCTCAGTCTCCAGAGTAGCTGGGACTACAGGCACTCACCACCATGCCAGCCCAGAATTCCTTTTACTTTTAATTTTGTAGAGACAAGGTTTTACTATATTGCCCAGGCTGGTCTTAAACTCCTGGGCTCAAGTGATCCTCCATTCTCAGCTTTCCAAAGTGCTGGGATTATAGCCATGAACCACCCTACCCAGCCCAGAATTCCTTTAAAGTCATGAAGGATTAAAGGAAGAACTAGGATTGGCCCCTCTTTTCTAAGAATCTGTGGGCTTTGACTCAACCTTCAGCCTGGGTGTTGGGTCTCCGTGCATGAAGGACTCCGAATTCACAAGGCAGCCCTCCCTTGCTTTCTCCTCCAGCTGCATTTTCTGGATGCCCTCTGGGCTGGCCCCAAATCTCTGGCCCAAGGGGAATCTGGATACCCTCTGGACTGGTCCAAAATCTCTGACCCAGCAAAGTGAGAAAGGGGATTTTTAGCAACTAGAGTCCACAGTTCCAGCTGCAGAGATTTTTTAAGGCATAAGCCTGTGGTTCACTTACAATCCAATTAAGTATCTCTCCCAGTTCTTCCTGTGTAATATCTGCCTGATGATAATAATAGTAATAATAGCATTTATTGAGTTCTTACTATGTGCCAGGGACATGTATTTCATGTATATGTCTCATTGAATACTTACCATAGTCATGGAAGGTAAGTATTATTACCTGAACTTTACAAATTAGGAAATTTAGGCTCAAGTTCACCCATTAAGGAAGAGGCAGAAACAGGATTCAAACTCCAGGTTCTATGGCTACAAACCTCCTTTTCTTACCCACTAGTCACAGTACATTTCTCTGAACAAAGACCCCTGACTACCATCTATCCTTATCTTTCCAATCCTTCTACTTTTATTTTATTCCTATTCCTAGGGCTGGCCCCCTCTGTCCCCTTCCAACCTATATACCACGTAGAGCATCAAAGAGCTGCTGCATGGTTCCCCCCTCGTCTCCTGTGTGACTCCCACCATCCTGTATCCTTTTGTCTTCCATAACTCCCTGGGTCTCCCATAACTCCCTGTGTCTCCCATGATCTTCTGTGCCTCCCACATCCCCTGTGCCTCTCACTATTCCCTGGCCTACAGTAGGGCATTCTGCTGGTCTGACTCCTATAATCGCCTTTGCTTCCCACAATCCCCTGTGCCACTCATGGTTCTCTGTGCCTCCCACAATCTCCTATGTGCACAGTTAGCAGGTAGTGTCCCCTAAGTACCCCCTTGGGTCCACTGGTTCTCCATGGCTGACTGAATTAGCCCCTCTCCTTAGCCTGGCCGCCAAGGGACAGTGGGACCTGCGCTAATGAACTCTTGGGTAGGACCTAAGCTTAAAACCAGGTTCTAGGACTGCCTTCAGTAGAGGCATGGCTGAGGTGCTGTCTCAGTCCCTGCTCTGTCCCCGAGTCCCATCTCGGGCATTCACTGACTTGTTTGTTTGTGTATTTGTCAAACACGCCATGAGTGAATGATTCTGAAGTCTTATCTCCTCAATCCCATGCTGAGCTCCTTCGGGCCTTACCCCTTGTCTGATGTGAGCAGTCAGTAGCATCTATGTCTTGTGCTCAGCGTAAACACTGCCAGACTGGAATTGTGTCTTACTCACACTAATCCCCTGGCCTGACATTTGGACCTTAGGAGGTGATGCAGAAATTGAAGTGGGGTAAGAGTAAAAGAGGGACAAAGGGGACAGCATGCTACTCTTTCAGGAGTCAGACTATTGATCAAAGAACTAGTTTGGCATCTGGCTCAGTAAATTCCAGAGGAATCGATGACTGTATGATGGAAGACAAACCGCATACCAATTCTATTCTCTGCCTGAGTCTATAACAAAAGTGAAACAGAAAGCAGTTGCTCCAAGGACAGAAAGCTAGTTAATTAAGTTAATGTTGAAACAATTCTTTATAATAAACACTTTTAATTCAGGATAAATCTTAGTTTAGTCTATCAGTGGTTAAATGTGCAGGTAGAGGACATTGAAGAAGAAATGGCAAGCGTACAGAAAGTTTTGTTGGAAGGACAGATCTGGGGGGTACCCAGGTTGGAGGGGAGTGCAGTAAATGCCCCCCTGTACAAGACAGTGGGGGGAAGGCAATGGGGTGGGGGACAAGGGGAAGAAAGTGACCTGTACCAAATGATAAGGGAGTGGTTCTTGAGAAAACTCTCCATCGAAGTGGGGACTATGAGAATCACACTCAGAGGGACAGGCACACAAGCCCCGATGCATCAGAGAAACAACCCAACACCTGAACTTCCCAGCCTAACACTGGACTTACAGGAAGACAGAGGGAACATTATTACAGTGACTCAGTGGCTCAGAATTTGCTGCCAAGTCCCATTTCAAAAACCCTAAGCAAGGAGCTATGTTGCTTTGTGAACTATTTCACAGAGCTGACCTTAGCTTGCAAGAAAATTGTAGCAGAGACCACCAACTTGGGGTGTGTTTGAGATTGTCCAGAGTATGTGGTTCCTTTAACACTTAAACATCCTAGGTGACTTTGAGATTACCCTGAAAAACCTCATGAGGCTCCTGGGGATCTGGGGAGAGGGGAGGGAGAATTATGTGATACTAGCCCAAGTCCTGGTAGAGAGCTACGTAGGATAGAGCATGAACAAATGAATGAATGCATCCACTAAGTCCTTTCTTCGAGTGGCTTTTCACAAAATGACTTTGCTTTTCCCAAATGAGGTCTCTGATGATCAGGGAAGAGGGGTGCAGTCAGAATTCCTTTATTTTTTAAAAAAATTGTATTTTAGAGACAGGATCTCTCACTCTGTCACTCAGGCTGGAGTGCAATGGCATGACCATAACTCACTACAGCCTCAGACTCCTGGGCTCAAGCAATCTTCCTTCCTCAGTCTTCAGAGTAGCTGTGACTACAGGCACTCACCACCATGCGCAGCCCAGAATTCCTTTTACTTTTAATTTTGTAGAGATGAGGTCTCACTATGTTACCTAGGCTGGTCTTAAACTCCTGGGCTCAAGTGATCCTCCTGTCTCTGCCTCAGCCTCCCAAAGTGCTGGATTACAGGCGTGAACCACCCTACCCAGACCAGAATTCCTTTAAAGTCATGAAGGGTTAGAAGAAGAACTAAGATTGGCCCCTGTCTTCCGAGGATCTGTGGGCTGTGGCTCAATCTTTGGCCTGGGCATTGGGTCTTGTTGTGTGAAGGACTCTGTATTTACAAGGTAGCTCTCACTTCTCCTTCTCAGGACAGGAGGCCCAGAATCTTGCTGCTACAGAGGTCTGTTCTCAGGGGTCCTGCACAAGCTCTGGCAGAGATCTGCTCTCTCCTTCTGTGTTCTTATGCTCACTTTGAGCAAAAATGCTCAAGGTGATAAGTTGGTGATTTGTAGAGCACAAGGATAGAACAGCTGGGGGAAGAACATGGACAAGTTGAAAGAGGAGAGGCTCTTAAGTTTGGCAATGGAGCCCAGAGTTTTGAACTCCTCTTGGAAGAGTGAGGTCCTGGGCACTGGAACCTAGCTTCCTTAGCATGTGTGTGGCAGGGAGAGCTGCAGCGGGCAGTGAGTTGCCTTTAGAAAAGTGTCCTTCCTGGCTTGACACACGGTACCAGCTGTGCCTTGACCTGTTTGTTTGTTTGTTTATTTGTTTATTTGAGACGGAGTCTCTCTCTGTTACCCAGGCTGGAGTGCAGTGGCGTGATCTCGGCTCGCTGAAAGCTCCACCTCCCTGGTTCATGCCATTCTCCTGCCTCAGCCTCCCGAGTAGCTGGGACTACAGGTGCCCGCCACCACGCCCAGCTAATTTTTGTATTTTTAGTAGAGACAGTGTTTCACCATGTTAGCCAGGATGGTCTCAATCTCCTGACCTAGTAATCCACCCGCCTCGGCCTCCCAAAGTGCTGGGATTACAGGCATGAACCACTGTGCCCAGTTGACCTATTTATTTATTTTAAAATTGAAATAAGAATGATCAAAGATGTTTTCAGGATTTAATAATAATAACACTTAGTGGTGTTTACCCTGGGCTGAACACTATTCTAAGTTTATGTATACTAATTCATATAATCCTCATAGTGACCTTAGGAAGCAGGCACTACTATTAATACAAATTTATAAATGGAGGCACAGATAGTTAAGTACCTTGTTCAAGTTTCTACAACTAGTGAGTGGGAGAGCTGAGGTCTGAACCTAGACAATCTAGCCCCAAGGTCGATGCTGTTAACAACTAGCCAGTTGTTTGTCAAATACAAAGGGGGGCAGAGAGTAAGAGGCATTCAAGTTATATTTCATTCATTTTCAAACAAATAATTTTCCCCACATTTTAACACCTCTATAATCTGCATACAGGTTTTTGCTATGTTAGCCAGGCTGGTCTCGAAATCCTGACCACAAATGATCTGCCCGCCTCTGCCTCCCAAAGTGCTGCGATTACAGGCGTGAGCCACTGCACCTGGCTGGTTTACTTTTTTTTTGTTTTTTTTTTTTTTTTTTTTTTTTTTTTTTTTTTTTTGAGGCGGAGTCTCGCTCTGTCGCCCAGGCTGGAGTGCAGTGACGCAATCTCGGCTCACTGCAAGCTCCGCCTCCCGGTTTCACGCCATTCTCCTGCCTCAGCCTCCTGAGTAGCTGGGACTACAGGCGCCTGCCACCACGCCCGGCTAATTTTTTGTATTTTAATAGAGACAGGGTTTCACCGTGGTCTCGATCTCCTGACCTTGTGATTCGCCCGCCTCGGCCTCCCAAAGTGCTGGGATTACAGGCGTGAGCCACCGCGCCCGGCCGGCTAGTTTACTTTTTAACCTCCTCTCCTTTTTTCTCATACCTTCCCTCCATGGGTCCTTGTTTATTCACACTATCTGGAGTCTCTTCCCAAACCTCGCTATCTGCTTCTCTGCTTTTCTTTATTTTGTGGATTGATTGTCTGCTATTAAAGAGAATTGGGGCATTCTCCGTCTCAAAAAAAAAAAAAAAAAAAAAAAATTAGCCAGGCACGGTGGTGGGCACCTGTAATCCCAGCTACTTGGGAGGTTGAGGCAGGAGAATCACTTGAACCCAGAGGCAGAGGTTGCAGTGAGCTAAGATCACACCACCGCACTCCAGCCTGGGTGACAGAGTGAGACTCCATCTCAAGGGAAAAAAACAAAGAAAAAGGAAATAAGCTAAATAGTAGGTGCTATTAGAGAATTACTGTAAACTCAGCTCTGATAATGATACTCAGGTTAAGTAGAATACTCCTAAATTCTTTGGGAATGTGTGCTGAAGTGTTTAGGGAAGAAATATCACCATGTGCACAGTTTATTTTCAGCTGCCTTCTAAGAGTGGGCGCCGCTCATTCACGTGATGGCTCTCACCCATGATCACTGCCATCAAGCCCCTGCCCCCTCTGCACCACCAGTGTTCTGGACCTGTTTCCAGCCATAAGAAGAGGAACTTTCGTGGGAGAAGGTGATGCATGTGTGAATGCAGAGATGAAACCAGGACTCGCTGTCAACATTCCATTTTCACTTGGGTCCTGACTTGTGACATTGAGTTGAAAGTGATTTGGATTCTCTTAATAACAAATCTTAGGCTGCAGCTTCCTTCCAGCCCCACTGAGCTTGGCCTGGTCCCTGCACATGGCAGATTAACCTCCTTTGTTCTCTTTACTGGTAGCGTAAATAACCAGTTAGTCCGTACAGCCCATGCCCTTTGTCATTTCTCTATATCCAACTTTGTTTTTTTCTATTTACTTTTTTCTTATTTTTAGAGGCAGTGCCTCACTGTGTTGTCCAGGCTGCACTCAAATTCCTGGGCTCAAGGGACTCTCTTGCCTCAGTCTACTGAGCTATTCACGATTAAAGATGAATTCATCTCCTCTTTCACTTGAGGTTTCAGAGCAAATGATGAGCAAGTATTCTCAGCTTTACTACACAGAGAGCAAACTAAAGCCTCAGAAATATGAAGTTATTTTGTCCAAAGGCAAAATCCAAATGGCAAAGAGTCTTGAATGAGACCCAGGATCCCCAGTCCCCAAACTTCAGCATTCCTCATGGCAAAAGTTTGACATTCTTCATTGGAAATTATCAATTTCTTTTTTTCCATTTAACAAAGTCTGCAGCCCATGGCAGGAAGATGAGAAAATCATGGAGCGAATCACCCACAATGATTGGAGCCTGCTTCCAGCTGCAGCTACTGGAAAGTTACCTGATTTTGGTTTTCACTGTTGGTGAAGCCCAATTTTGCAGCCTGTATCTGAATATACACATTAGGGATCTAGACTTTCTAAGTTAAACTTCAACCTTCCAAGACTCACATCTACCTTATTTTTTAAAAGGCACTCACCTTTATTTCTTCAAAATAAAAGTCACTTTTTTTTCTTTCCAGGACAGAGTCTTATTCTAGTGCCCAAGCTGCAGTGCAGTGGCATGATCTCGGCCTACTGCAACCTCCACCTCCCAGGCTCAAGCAATCCTCCTGCCTCAGCCTCCCAAATAGCTGGGACTACAGGTACATGCCACCATGTCCAGCTAATTTTGTAGTTTTGTAGAGACAGGATCTCGCTATGTTGCTCAGGCTGCTCTCAAACTCCTGAGCTCAATCAATCCGCCCACCTCAGCCTACCAAAGTGCTAGGATTAGAGGTGTGAGCCACAGTGCCTGGCCAAAAAATCACTTTTAAAGGCAGCTGAGGTAGAGTTGTGTGATTTGCCAGAAGTTTGATAAACATTCATCCTGTCTCTGAAATTCAGAATCCTTGCAAGTACCGTGGCTGGGAATGTAAAGAAAATCATCTGAAAGCTGAACATCTGTCTTCATCCTGGTTTTCTAAATGAAGGGAAAACCATCTCAGCAAAAATGCTGATGAAAGGGACCCGGACAATGTGGGATGAGGCCTGGGGGTGGGAGGGATTTGTCCTGCCCTTTCAAAGAACGTCTTTGAAAGAATGTCTTTGAAAGAATGTCTTTCTTTCAAAGGGCAGGACAACGGGGAGCCCTGAGGAATCTGTTTCACTTTAAAGGAGAAAAAACAACAGTTTTTTCTTTTAAAAAAGGCACTCATCTTTATTTCTTAAAAAATGAAAAGTCACTTATTTTTTCTTTCCCAGAGTCTTATTCTAGGGTCCAGGCTGAAAAAAAGTACTGTGCACTTTTCAGAATTTCTTTTCAGAATCAGGATGGCTGAAATCAGGTGAAGCAACTTAAAAACTGCACAGCAAGTTTGCAAAGGCAGTGCCAACACTGCAGTGCCGGAAATGTGACCAGAAAAAAAAATCCCATTGACACCATATTTATCTACTAACGCTGGGGAACACAGGACTTTGGCGATTTCCAGAGGGCCCTCGGGATGTTTTTCTCGCCTTGGGGTGCCCTGTTTGGGCTTTTCCCGTAGGAACTGGAGGCCCATCCCTCAGCCCTGTTGGAGGGCCCTGACTTCTGTAGGGCCAAGTGTGCAGGATCTCTCAGGTGGTCATAGGCAACCTGAAGGAACTTAGTCCCCCCAGGAACCTAGGGAGCATGACAGGAACAAACAGTTGGTACCCACTCCCTGGACTCATTTCTTGAGTTCAGCTCTTCAGCAAGAAAAAAAAAAAGGCCGTTAGTATATTTTGTTTTTCATTTTTACCTGAAAAGAAATATGACAACTAACAGGCAGTATGACACTAGCAGGATGACAATACCTGCTAGTGAAATTAAGGCCACCCAGCTCCTCAGATCATCATCAACTGGAATGACCAGACCTCACTTCAGGTTGCATTTGTGTTTACTAGAGAAAGCAACGAGGAGTTTCCTTTTAAAGAATAAGAAAGCAAAATAGCAATGTGGTGAAACCTCATCTCTACAAAAAAGTACAAAAATTAGCCAGGTGTGGGCACCTGTAGTCCCAGCTACTGGGGAGGCTGAGGCAGGGGGATCACTTGAGTCCAGAAGGTCGAGGCTGCAGTGAGCTATGATCATGTCACTGCACTCCAGCCTGGGTGACAGTGAGACCTTTCCTTAGAAAAAAAAAGAAGAAGAAGAAGAAAGAAAGGGAAGGAAGGAAGGAGAGAGAGAGAAAGAGAGAGATTGAGAAGGAAAGAAAAAGAAAGAAAGAAAGAAAGAAAGAAAGAAAGAAAGAAAGAAAGAAAAGAAAAGAAAAGAAAAGAAAAGAAAAGAAAAGAAAAGAAAAGAAAGAAAAACAAAATAACAAAACGACCCTGAGAAGGAAAAGAAATAATCAGAGACATAAAAAATAATCGCTGGCGGCTGGACATGGTGGCTCATGCCTGTAATCCCAGCACTTTGGGAGGCCAAGGCGGGAAGATCAACTGAGGTCAGGAATTTGGGACCAGCCTGGCCAACATGGCGAAACCCCGTCTTTACTAAAAATACAAAAATTAGCAGGGCGTGTTGGGCACCTGAAGTCCCAGCACTCAGGAGGCTGAGGCAGGAGAATTGCTTGAACCCAGGAGGCAGAGGTTGCAGTGAGCCGAGCTCGCACCACTGCACTCCAGCTTGGGTGACAGAGTGAGATTCCATGTCAAAAAAATAAATAAATAAAAAATAAAAAGCAATAATAATAGCCGACAACAGAATACAGCTAGGCCGAGCAGCAGCCTCCTCTGCTGTCCGTGCCCTCACATGTTGCCTGCTTCACTGCCTGACTGTGGGCTCTGTTTGTCTTGGTCCCCGTGGCATTACCAGAGCTTAGCAGATAAGGAGGAGCTTCATACATAATTGTTGGCATGAACAAAGGAATGCATGGTAACCATGTCAGAAATGACCAGTTCAAGAGGAGAATGGGATTGGCTTCCAAATATTGGTCAAGAGCTCTACATAGCATGAGCTAAGGATCTTAGTAGGCTCCTGTGACTGGTGACTCTTCTGGCTCTAGAAATCTGGGGAGGTGACCAGGTCATACATGGCAGTCTCCCTGTGAGGAACGTTAAGCTGGTTGGAACTTGGGGTTCTGAGGGGAAGATGTACTCACCAGGTGACCTGCCTGTTCTGCCTCGGTGGCCTCCATGGCTGCCTGCTGGCCGCACGCCCCCACTCAGCAGAGGAATGGACTTTCCAATCTTGCTGAGTCTGTTTGACCAAAGGTGATGCTGACTTAGTGGCCTAAGGTCGTGCCCTCCCTCCCCCACTGAATCGATAAATAATGCGACTTATCAGAAAGAGAAAGAATTGTTTACTTTTAAACCCTGGATCCCATAAAGGGAGAGGGGAGAAGCCTAAAGCCACAGAAGCTGTGGAAGGCGCCATCCTGCCTGTCACAGGAGGGGCCCTGGGCTGAGAACACCGGAGCTGACTGGGGGTAAGTGCGGCTCTCCCCGGGCGCCGGCCAACCCCCTTGAGTGATCAGGCTGTCCTTTGGGGTGGCCGCTGACTGAGAAATGATGGGAGGCTGCTGACGCCAGTGTCGAAGGAGATGCCACCCAGCACCTGAGCAGCAGGAGGTGTTGAACACACCGTCACTTTGTCTTCCATAATTTTTCTGATTCTTCAGAAAGCCTGAGGGAAACTGGAGACTTTCTTTAGAGAGAGTAACAAATGGTTTCCGTTTAAAGAAAAATAACAAAATGGCTTAAGGAGGAAAAGAAATGATCACCCTGCAGAGGGAGAGAGGATGAGGCTGGGGAGGAGCTGAGGGCTCAGGGACGGTGTGGGCTTTTATTTCTGCCCTTGGAGTGGCTGGACATTAAGCCAGTTCTTGTTTTTACAATGGCCTGATTGAACAATAACACCAAACCTTCATACAAAATACCGGCATTAGAGTCATTCCTTTGGCATGCCTCTGTCCAAGTCATATTGTTCCCTCGACAGCACTAAAAATAGCTGGACACCTGTGCAGAAATGAAACAGCTCCTTAGGAATCCCCAAGCCTCAGCAATTCTCTTTAAAAAGAGTCCATGGAGGCCCCAACTTGGCTAAAAATGTACCCAGTGATTCCTTCTTCACCACTGGTTGGTGAGAAACACAGGCGATTATAGGTGCCTGAATAGGGAACTTCCCAGATTTCCCTTCTAGATGGATTTCAATGAGGAAAGAAATACTGCTTTGCTCCCTGTTGACAAGAACATTCTATTTTAAAATTTCCATACACTTTCAAAATGACAACTCAGAAGTATAATACTGACTTCATTTGTCATGCAGACTAACAGCCTAAAAGAATCAAATGAATGCATTTAACACATCTATTTTAAATGGCAGTAAACGTGAATTCAGAGTAAAAAGCATCTCCATTTATCTTTCACTTTTTAAGAAAACATTTTTTTTTGGTACTGATGGGTTAGGTTTGCAGCAAGGTGACGCTTCATAGTCTCCAAAGCACCCAAACCCCAACGGGGTTGGCCCTAGAATGCTCTTAGCCCCTGGGAACAACATATTAAAGCAAAGACAAGCTGCTCGTGCCCAGATCTGACCTGAGAAAGAATAGGGAGTGTTGCGATATTCCTGGTACTTGTGAATCTAAGACGTCATGCTGGGAGCTGTGGGGCATACAGAATGCGTACAGAGTGATGAATTTACTGGAGGGTCTGGCTTTGTAAAGGCTTCCTGCTTAATGAGCTTTTTTTCTCACTTATGAAAAGAAATGCAGGGCATTAAAAGAGTAGCAAACCAAATCTAGCCTGTTTTTCCTACTCACAGGTCCAATGGGAAAGCTGCATTCTGAATTGGCCACAGCAGCTAGAGATGCCTAGAGATTTCATCACGGTTGGGAAGACGGGGGGCAGGAAGATGACAGGGCACAGAAATTTTGTGTGTGTGTTTTCTTTAGAAATGGGATCTCAAACAACTGGGCTCAAGGGATCCTCCTGCCTAAGACTCCTGAGTAGCTGAGACTCCAGGAGAAATTCAGGATTAATAGACAGCCATTCAGGAATGGCTAGCACTCAACCTTTCTCAGGGAGATCTCAGGAAGTAAGGCATAAAGAGAGATGGTGGGAGATTTATGTGGATGGGATCAGAGGCCCGGGGAAGCTAAACAGAATCCCTCAAGGCCTTTTCTACACTGTAGAAAATTGTGCTGGCGTTTGGACAAGTCACCCTGATTAATATCCAACATCTTTGCCTTAAGCATTATTTTTTCAAAGGAAATAATGTGTTAATACATCCCAACTTGTGTATAATGTTTCTATTTGTTATTAGCTCATACTATTTAAGTTCAGTTGTTAAATCTGAAAATACTAGAACATTAAAAATTTGCAAAATGAGAAATAATTATGTGCATTTTTAAAATATTCAGAAGCGGATCCTGGCATTAACCACTTTTAATTTATTTTACTAGCGATATATTATTGGATGACATTTTTTTTTAAAAAAAGAAACCTTCTGCTTGCTTGTTTAAACTGCTTTATAAATTGATAGTTTAACAACTTCTGCAGAAACAAAGAAGTAATAAAACATGATGGCCATTTTAGCAATGTTTAAAATTTGCTCACAAGACAAAATGATTGGCACTCAATATGTGTTTAGTGATAGATGCAATAATACCATAAAATTATTATACTGCATAATAAAGTATTTCACTAACAATTTGCTAAAAAATTAGCCTGAGGCCTGCCACTCAGCACAGCACAACTTTTCATGTTTGTGACAAAATGTCTGTGAGTAGGGTGGGCTCCAACTTTCCCAATTTCAGGAGAGTATTTTGCAAGAAGGAATTTGTATTGAGAGTCCAGAAAGAAAATTGCTTCAAATTTTAAAATCCTCATTTTCTCATTTAAAAGTGCCACATGAATCATAAATTAACAAATGCACACAAAAGGAGAAAATAAAAGAAACCATAATTTCTCTACTGAACGATAACCATGGTTAACATTTGATGTTTTGGCCTCAGGCATGTATGCATTTTTTTTCACAGAAAGGGACTCATACTGTGTATATTGTTTTATAAACTGCTATTTAATTCAATAACATATCTTGAATTTCTTTCCAAGTCTACCAGACTTTTCTACAGAATCAATTTAAATGATCACAGTGTATCATAACTATATTACTCTTCTCCTATAGCTGGACATTTAGGTTGGTTCCAATGTTTACCCTTATAAACAATGCCACTATGAGCAACCTTATAGGTAAATCTTTCTACAAATTTTTGACATTTTCCTGGAGATAGATTTCTGGGCCATAGAAATCGAGGTTGATTTGGGGTGGGGGGAGTTGGTAAGATTTACCTGTAAAGGTTGATTTGGGGGGTGGGGAGCTGGTAAGATTTACCTGTAGTGCATTAACTTCCTCAACTCTTTTCATCTTCCATCTGTTCCTTCCCTCTTCTGTCTTTTGCAGATTATTCAAAGCCAAAAGCCAACAGAGCCCCCATGGAGAAGTGGAGGATGCTCAGATGCTGCTATGGAGCCCTGAGAAGTGAAATGAACCCAAGCCCTTACCTAGGATAGAGCGCTCCAAGCGCGTCCTCCGGGGACCCTTTTAACCAGTGAATTGTTCACCTCTCACTGTTTCTTCCCAACAGAGCTAAGAGACTTCTAGAGCTTCTTGTGATAGTCAGCGATAGCCCTGGTATGACCAGGAGGTGGGGATTTCTGTTCTAGGTCCCTCAGCAAAGATTAAGCAGGACAAGCCTGGCTCCTGTGTTAGGAGACGCTGTAGGAAAAAGGAAGGACAAAATGGGCCACCACACACCTGCGTCCACTGCTGGGCTGCACCCAGAGTCCTGGCAGTTTGTGGCAGTGACTGGGGCCACCTAGAACAGTTCTAGGGTTCGTAGTCATTCTCTCTGAGTCATGGAAGACTGCCCAGGAGGCGAGTCCCACCTAAGAGAGTATGTCTCAATTTAGGCCACTGGCACAGCCTGCTGCCTTGCAAATGACGACATTTCATGAAAGAAAGCCAGGGCCACAGACAGGGACCAAGGAAATCAGTCACTTAGTGGAAGATAACAAATCCACAAAGTGAACAGGGGAAAGAAAAAAAAGAGGCAACTTCAACACTCCAACCCCATGGGAGCAGACCGACTTTCAGTTTTTGCAGGGGAATAATCACAGCTTGAAGAGGGTGATTTCATGATCTACATGAGAATAAGGTGCTTTTTTTTTTTCCTGAGAAATACCGAAGGGTTCATTTTCAGCTGTTAAAGATGGGCCAGTTTTAAGGCTAAAGCAAGGCTCTGGTCAGATGTTAACAACTCAGTTATCCTGGGGAAAAAAATAACTGGCTCCCAACTCTTTCCCTTTTCAGCATTTGCAGGAAAAGAAGGAGTAGATAAATGCTTTATTTCCTGTCATTCTCCATGGTGGCCAGGAGTTCACATAACGATTAGAAACCATTTTAACAGAAAAGCCAAGTAAATCCAGTAGGGATTTATTCGGAGCTCCCTTTTTGCTAGAAAATGAGTATCATGAACTAAAAATGGACTCATTTCCTCTCTCTCCATCTACCTCTCTTTCTTTTCTCCCCTCATCTCCCACCCACTGCTATGGTGGAAAATGACTGTGGTCAAGAAGATTGAACATTTGAGCAAGACCGGATGCCTTTATATCCAATAGATGCACGGAGAGTAGATCACAACACATCTAACTGCTGTATCCCCATATAAAATAATTTTAATTTTCCTAGACTGCAGAATTGATCACATTTACTGATGATTGATTGGGAAGTATGTGAGGAGGTAAGAGTTGGAGGGTATTCATTTACTTGGTCAGATTATTCTCATTTATAATGTGGTCTTCCTGTAAATATTTATTTCCGGAAATCTATCCCCTCTAGAGATTCCTTCTCTCTCAGCCATTTTAGAAAATTTTTGCAAACAGAGTTCCTGTCCATTTTCACAGGACATTTTTGCAGAAGGGGTTTGCTGGGTGGCAGTGGAACACAGGCAGTGGACCCCTTTACTACTACTCTACTATTCCAGAACACAGAAGCCTTTCGTCTGTAAGTCTTCAGCTCTTCCCATTGCTCAAGATGCTTGCACCTGTGATGCTTCTTTTCTCTGCTCAGGTCACCATATGTGGAGCTGACAAGGTTCCCCTATTGTCAGTGACAATGGTGGAATGTGGAGGTGAAGTTGACACCTTCGTGGCTGCAGATTTTCCTTAGCAGAGCTGTGGAGTGTGACAATGGTGTTTGTGTCTAAACTATCAAACGCCATTATCACACTAAATAGCTACTACTAGGCAATCCTTCCCTCGATAAATGTCTTGGCATCGTTTGCTTTGAGCAAGAAGGTTCATCTAATTGTTCCCAATCTTGTGTGCTTACTGAATAAAGTCTGCTTCTCTTGCATTCATAACCAACATGATTAGCTGAACCCTGCCTCTCACATGCTGTTGTTACATACCTTAGCTGGTGATGAATTTTCTTGTTTTCCCAAGTCAATAACAAGATTGCAGACCAGGCGCGGTGGCTCACGCCTGTAATCCCAGCACTTTGGGAGGCCAAGGCGGGTGGATCACTTGAGCTCAGGAGTTCGAGTCCAGCCTGGGCAACATGGTGAAACGGTGTCTCTACAAAAACTACAAAAATTAGCCAGGCGTGGTGGAATGTGCCTGTAATCCCAGCTACTTGAGAGGCTGAGGTGGCAGAGTCAATTGAGCCCTTGAGGTCGAGGCTGTAGCGAGCTGTGATGGCACCACTGCACTCCAGCCTGTGTGACAGAGCAAGATCCCGTCTCAAAAAATGAAAATGAAAAGATTGCAGAGTCCCTCAGAGCACCCAACACAAGGCCAGGCACCAGGTAATCATTCAACCCTTGCTTATAGAGTTAAAATGAATAGTTAGGGAAGTGTTAGATGCAGAAGGCTAAGACTGGGCTAAATCTATGTTATGCAGACCACAAGCTTATAGGTACAAAATTAAGGTGTATGGGTCCTTCTCTTTTCATCTTTAAAAAATCCAACTTTCTAATAAACTTACACATGGCTTCAGTGACCTTTCAGAAATTCTAGAACATGTTTGATTTCTACTGATTTAAATCAATTACTAGGCTGATTACTGAATTCGTACACTAGGTCTTTCTTCCTCTTGCATCAGTGAATTACCATCAGAAAATTTTTTATGAACCATGTGTGAGCTGCCATGGCAAATCTGGGACCCATGCAGTTTCTGGGACAGTTGGCCCAGTCAGGCGCTCTGGTTAGGAAACCATTCTGTCTCTGAGAGGCATCTAAAGTCAGGAGTAGGTTTCGTCTGTGTTGGACTAAAGCTTCCCTCCTCAGACTTGGCTAAATGAAGTAGTACATGTTTAATCAAATTGACAGGGTTAAATCAACCATCAGAAACAAATTCAATCATTCAACCATTCACTTATGAAATAAACATGTGCAGAGGCTACCATGTGCCTGACACTGTCCTAGGCATTGAGGACACTTTTAAATTAAATGTGTCTGATGTTATTTCCAGAGATGGGCATCCACTGGCTCATATTATATTTCGGGACCATTATAATTCTTCCGTATGGGAGCGAAATTAGCAAAACTTTGTGAAATAATTCTGAGTCCCTTGCTGGAAAGCCTCACTTGAATGCAGCCCACACATGTATGATACACTACAAAGGCTTTAAGGTCATGAGATGCCTCTGTCCAAAGAAGAAGAGGAAGGGCACCCTTGCCTGCCCCGCCTCTCTTACCACCTCTCATTTCTTCCCTCCTGGCATCATCTACTGTCAAGAGGAGAATCAGACTCCCTGAAATAATTGAGACACTGACATTCCTTTTTATGTGCATTTTTCTGGCGAAGGCTGTAATTGAACAGGCATTAATAGAGGGCTGTACACAGATCATGCTCATGCACACTGTGTTAGTCCGTTTTCACGCTGCTGACAAAGACATGCCCAAGACTGGGAAGTAAAAGACATTTAATTAGACTTACAGTTCCACATGCCTGGGGAGGCCTCAGAATCATGGCGTGAGACAAAAGGCACTTCTTACATGGCAGCAGCAATAGAAAATGAGGAAAAAGCAAAAGGGGAAACCCCCAATAAACCCATTAGATCTTGTGAGACTTATTCACTATCATGAGAATAGCACAGGAAAGACTGACCCCTATGATTCAATTACCTTTCCCTGGGTCCCTCCCACAGCACGTGGGAATTCTGGGTGATACAATTCAAGTTGAGATCTGGATGGGGACACAGCCAAACCGTATCACATGCCGTTTCATTTGATCCATACAACACAGGGCAAAGATGATGGGTTTGACAAACAGAGTCTAAAGGGTTCTGGAATCGTCTGGTCCTCCAATCACAACTCAACATGGATCTCTTATGTCTAAAGTTCTGACCAGGCACGGTGGCTCATGCCTGTAATCTCAGCACTTCGGGGGGCCAAGGTGGATGGATCATGAGGTCAGGAGATCGAGACCATCCTGGCTAACATGGCGAAACCCCGTTGCTACTAAAAATACAAAAAAAAATTAGCCAGGCGTGGCGGCAGGCGCCTGTAGTCCCAGCTACTCGGGAGGCTGAGGCAGGAGAATGGCACGAACCCGGGAGGCAGAGCTTGCAGTGAGCCGAGATCGCACCACTGCACTCCAGTCTGGGCGACAGAGCAAGACTCTGTCTCAGAAAAAAATGTCTGAAGTTCTATCCTTTACCTGCAGCCTTCTTTGGCCTGGTTATTCTGTGAAATTTCACGCTTCACAGTCGAACCTGTGGAAAGCCTGGGTCAATAATACGACCAATATCCTCATCTCCCCATCTGCTTTGTCAGTGGATTCTGAGGGAAAACCTGTAAATTAGAGAGGGATGAGCCATGTAAGAATCTCTCTTTGTGAGTGTTCATCATGCGGAGAAAGCTGAAAATTGCAAAACCCTGTAATCATGAAATGAAAGAGAAGGAACATCTAAGTGGTAGCTTTGGGGTCAGGAAGAGGGTGGACAAACTGTCCCAACACCAAGCAGCCATCTCCATGACCCAGCCACTTTATGTGGCACCAAATGACCCAGAGTCTTGAGGTTCTGAACTGTTCCCAGACTCGGGGACAATGTGAGGACTGGGTCTTCCATATTCCTTCCTTTCACTCCCACTCACCCTGAGACTTTTCTCAGGTGGAATTAAACAGGGAGCCCAGTGAACAGCATTCTGTGTCTCTTCTGCTAGGCTGGCTCCTTTAATGGCTTATTATGATTGCTGCCTGGATTCGTTTTGCATTCGGGATTGGAGACCTGTCATTTCTGTAGATCTCTAAGGAGCACGCATAGAAGGCAAAGCTTCCCTCTCCCCTTTCTACCTCTAATTACAATCCTGCTGCTCCAAGTCTCTGATGATGGCATCCTTCCCCAGACTAGCTTTTATCTCCCCTTCCCTCCCCAGGATGATTACTGCCAGTCATTTCCAATAAAGCATTCCTGGGGACAGCTATTGACTCTGAATATGGTTTGCAAGATGAAAGGGTTCACTTGGATGTGCAGTTAAAAATCACGCTCGTGCTGGGGGGGCAGCAGAGAACACAGTCACCTTGACATGTTTTCTTCCCCAGGAGACAAGCCACTTGAGTCTAGCTTTGCTTTGTGGATGACACCATGGAGTACTGATGAATCCTTTCATCTTAGTACAATGTGTACTTTGAACGTGAAAGTTGCCACTTGCAGGCTGTCCAGTGTTCCATCCAGCCCCAGAGGAAGTTTTGTGAAATAACATAGCAGTTAGCATATATCAAGGGCTTATCTACATATTTTTCTGAACTTTTCTTAAAACTATACTTTCTGATTCAATACTTCCTCGAGTCAGAAGACAAAGGAATGCTAGAACTGGAAAGCAGCCTATTCTTTTTCTGATGAGGAAATCGAAGCCTAGGTCTTCTAGAATTTACTGGACAGGCCCACGTTCACACTCCCCTCCCCTGCCTCATCAGCCGTTCCCTGAGCAGACATGGGTTGTGTGTTTCTATGTGCCAGTGTTCTACTGGGATCTGGGGATCCAAAGAAGAATGAGTTCAGGTCCTTTCCCTGAGCTATTCTCAATGTAGGAGTTGGACAGAGGCTTAAACAAAGACATGTATGCCTCCATGTACTAGATGCCGGCATAGAGGCAGGGACAGCGTGCCAAGAGGCTTTAATTATGCCTTTCTTTTCTTTCCAGGTGAAGAAACACAGAGTCTTTGATGTTATGATCCTTTTTGTTATTGTTGGGAAAACATTCCTTCTGGTTTATTTTGGTGATTCAACTTCTAACAGGTTATGGATAAAGGGCGTTTCTTTGTTTTGGGAGACAATGCTGTCATAGTATTGTCTCCCAACATCTTCCTGCTTTCGCTTTGCCACTTGCCAGCATAATGAGCAGTTCAGCATCTGTTGAGGGACTGGGAGTGGATGGTACACTTTCCAGTGATGTTGTGGAGAATTTTAATTTCTCCAAGGATCTGGGAGAAATGTGAGCTGGTTGTTCTTCACAATGCAGGCTGGGTTAATGCTGTTTACTCCGTTGCTGCCTCACAAAAAGCCTCCTCCAAGGTCACCTCACTGCTCCTCAGTTTCCCCTCCTTTGGGCCAGGCTCAAGAAAGCTGCTCAGTGTAAATCCATGGCAGAAGCCGCCAGGTCTTGTGAAGAGGTAGCAGAATGGGGGCATGTGCTTTCTTCTCTTCAATATCCAAGTTTCTAAAAGGAAGAAAAGGGAGAATTCAAAGCACATGCAAGCTCACAAAAATGTAGATAGTTACTGAGGATCCTAAAGGGCCTGATCACAATTCCTCCCTTAATTTAAGAAGCCAAGTGCTGCCTAATGTGCTCTGGAAAAAAGATGTGTGTGACACTAATGTGCACTTAGGATATCTAAACACTGTGCATGGGATGCAAAAATGAGTCAGATTCTGGCATTCACTCCCGCACACATTCATTCACTCAATCAACGTTCAATTGTGCATTCCTACTGTGTGCCAGGCATCATGCTAGTCACTGAGAATTCACAGAGGTGATGCTTTCCCCAGAACCTAGTTGCTTCTGGCTCAGTGAAGATACACACAGTCAAATGAGTTATGGCAGGGTTGAGCTGCAGGTTCTTTGAAATAGATATGGGGTGTACCATGGGACCCAAAGGGAGAAGACACCATCTATGGTTTGTGAGAAAGGCATGAATATTACTAAGAGGTGAGCACTCTGGCACTTGTGGTGACCCTGGCAGCCCTCCAATGAAGGAGAACTTTGTGACCTTGGCAAGCAAAGTTAAGAGTTTTCACCTTGACAGAGGTTGAGTTACGTTCAAGTTTCCAAAGCATTCCCCAGCAATTCCCTCCAGACAGCATCTGAGCTATGAATCTGGAATTTATTTGGTAGGGACTTTTCTCTCTCAAAAATGCAGCCAAACACCGAAGAAAAAGATCACCTTTTAAATAAAAGAAGCACACTGTACTATTTGGCAAGTGACTGGGGGCAGGTGTGTGTGTCTGTGTGTTAACGCACATGCATGTGAAGAATTTTAATTTCTCCAAGGAGCTGGGTAAAATGCCTTTATTGTTTAATTCAGCTGGGACTGTCTCTTTTCTTTTTTTGAACCAGGGAAAAGCCAGTGCTGACTTGCACCTGGGGCTGAAGCGAGCATTCTCCTGTTTACCTTTGAGCCTGAGGCTATGCTTTCCTCGGGAGACTGCCTTCTGTATTAGGCTAGGCCCCTGCACACCACCACATCAATGGTTCAAAAGGGTTTTAGGCTTGCTCCCCAAGTGTTGCAAATGGATTGAATAAAGGGATTCCCCTGATAGCAAAAAATCCAGCCTTAATTCTGATAAAGCGCTTTTTTTTTTTTTTAAGACAGGGTTTCACTCTGTCATCCAGGCTGGAGTGCAGTGGTACGATCTTGGCTCACTGTGGCCTTGACCTAATTCGGGCTCAAGCGATCCTCTTACCTCAGCCTCCTGAGTAGCTGGGACTAGGGGCATGCATCACCCGTCTGATTAATTTTTAATTTTTTTGTAGGGACAGGGTCTCACTGTGTTGTCGAGGCTTGTCTTGAACTCCTGGGCTTCAGTGATCCACCCATTTCAGCCTCCCAAAGTGCTGAGGTTACAGTTGTGAGTCACCACGCCTGGCCAAAGCACATTTTTAAAGGCTTGAGGTGAGAGGGAAAGGAGTGGAAGTGATTGTTCTGTTGAGTGTCTATTGACCCATTAAATACACCAGACAAGAACTAATCTTATTCTACCCAAAGAACAAGTCTCTTCCTTTTCACTTTTTGGCACATTTAGCGCAGTCAAGAGCTAATTAAAGTCCTTTCCATTTCTCAGGGCTGCCTGTCTTCCTTATGGCACATCCTGTTCTGTTTTTCCGGTTGGCTTCCAATTGCAGCTGGATACAAAGCAGTCAGAGGTGATTTCCCACTCGTTTGGATGTGCCAGCTACTATATTTCTAAATTTCTAGTCCCCCCCACTGACATTCTGTGCCTGAGATTTTTCTGGTCTCTGCGTAAGTTCAGGATATCTCAGATGGGGCCTTTGCTCAGCAAATAGTGGATAATATTGCTGGGTTGGGTGAAACATGGATACAGGAGCTCTACATGTCCCCAAGGAAGTAGCTCCAAATAGCCACCCCAAAACGCAGATGGTATATTAGGAAATTTTGTTTGCAAAGACAATTTTTTTCTTAGATTATCTCAGATAATTCATTCTCATGACAGTATTTCTTAAATACCTGCCATGTACAAGGCACTGAGCGGGGTAAGCTTTTTAGAAGAGGCCACATGGCAGGGGGAGAGAAATCACATGGAAACTCACAAATGGTCATAAGGCAGGACTTCGTGGAAAATGCACAGGCAGTCAGTCCTCAGGAGCACGTTAGAGATGGGGGCATCTGGTCACCCCAAGTCTGTAGCAATCAAGCTGGCCTCCACCATGATGGTGATTCATTTGCTCCATGTCTCTGCTCTTTCTGCTGCCCTGGCTGCCTCCATCCTTGCCGACTATTTCTGCCCACTCTACTGCCTACTCGTGTCCTCTGCTAATCCTGGGGTCCATGGCCCCTGCTGCCTCCTTTTGGTGACCTTTCAGTTTCTTCTTAGGCTGCAAGTGCCTTCCTCCCTCCCTGCATCTCTATTTGGATTCCTGAGCCTGATCATTGATGGTCTCAGTTAAGCTCTGTGTTCCCAATGGGAAGAGCTTCCACTGCGGGCCACACAACACACACCGCTGCTCAACCTTTAGGGCAGGAAAGCACAAAGGGGTGATGTACAAGAGAGTTGCATGCAGGAAGTAATATGTCAACTTTACAGGAAGCCCGAGCTATCCATTCTCCAGGTAAAAAGGTAGGAAAGAGGCCTGGTGCAGTGGCTCACGCCTGTCATCCCAACATTTTGGGAGGCCAAGGTGGGTGGATTGCCTGAGCTCAGGAGTTTCGAAACCATCCTGGGCAACATGATGCCACTTCCGAGTAGCTGGGAATACAGGCATGCACCACTGTGCCCAGCTACTTTTTTTGTATTTAGTAGAGACAAGGTTTTCCTACCCTAAAGATTGAGCTGCAGCATGTGTCATGTGGCGGAGGCAGGAGAATCGCTTGAGCCCAGGAGGTGGAGGTTACAGTGAGCCAAGTTCGTGCCACTGCACTCCAGCTTGAGTGACAGAGTGAGACTCTGTCTCAAAAAAAAAAAAAAAAAAAAAAAAAAAAAAAAAAAAAAAAAAAAAAAAAAAAAAAAAAGTAGGGAAAAATTCTCAGGCAAAGGAAACGCATGTATGAAGTTTCCCAGTGGGAAGTTCCCAACTGTCCTTCTTTGCCCGGACTATCCCAGCTGAGCCCTGGAAGTCTTAGGTCCTGGAAAACCTTAGTTCCAGGCAAACTGGGATGCTGATCACCTGAAACTCAGCAGTGCTTATTCACTTATCTGTCATCTATGGCTGCTTGCATGCTCCAATGCAGAGTTGAGCAGTTATGCCAGAGACCATGTGGTCCCCAAAGCCTAAAATTTACTCTCTGTTTCTTTAAAAAAAAAGTTTGCTGAACACTGAGCAGGACCAAGGAAGAGTAGATAAGTTATCTGTTAAGCAAGGGGGTATAACTAGTTATAACAGTCACAGGAGTGTTGACTATGACTTTGTCCATTTATTTTCCCATTGGAAGGGATTTTTTTTTAGACAGGGTCTTGCTCTGTTGCCCAGGCTGGAATGCAGTGGGACAATCTTGCATCAATGTAGCCTCAACCTCCTGGACTCAAGCAATCCTCCTGCCTCAGCCTCCCAAGTAGCTAGGATTATAGGCGCAACACCATGTCTGGTCAGTGTTTTTATTTTTTGTATAGATGAGATCTCACTATGTTGCCCAGGCTGGTCTTGAACTCCTGGCCTCAAGCAATCCTCCTGCCTCAGCCTTCCAAAGGCCTGGGATTACAGGCATGAGCCACTGGGACCCATTTTTAAAACCTAAATTAGATTATGTCACTCTCCTGCTCAAAATCTTTTAATGGTTCCCAGCTCACTGGGAATAAAATTCAAGGATCCCCTTTATCTCTGAGACAGACCCCACCTCCTCCTGTTCCTCTTGTTTACTCCACGCCACTCTCATCCCCGTTGTTCCTCAAACATGCAGAGCGCATTCCTGTCTCAGGACCTTTGTGCTTGCTGTTCCCTTTATCTGGACCGTTTCCCCAGGTATACGCATGCCACTTCATTCACGTTTCTATTCAAAGTTTTCCTTTCAGAGAAGCCTTCCCCACCATTGCAGCACTTTTTGCCTCCTGACATCACTTATTTGTCGATTTTCTGTGTCTACACTAGCAGGTCAGACACAAGAGGACAAGGATGTTGCTGTATCCCCAGCTCACAGAACAGTGCCAATCACAATATTTGTTGGATAAGTGAATGGTTGGAAACGGCAGGAATTTTTTGCATGTCTCCAGGCTATGTCCCCACTCATTGGACCATATTATTGTTAATCAATATTTCATTTTAGCCAATATCCATCCTGTTACAATTATGTGACTGTCTGTCTCTGTCACCAGCTGGCCTTGTTTCCTGCCAAACACCTTGTCCTTAATTGTCTCAACAGCTGCTCTGTGCATTTCTCATGCCAGATGCCAGCCTGAAATGCTGCCATTTCTCTGCCTGAAAAATCCTCAGGATGATTCTTCAAACCCCTGAAATGGACAATGACATTTCATGCATAGATGCACTTTTCTAGGGGGAGGGTCCAGAGCCGTCACCCAATTTGCAAGAGGGTCCTCCACCCTCCAAAGGCCGAGGTGCTCTGATTTTAAGCAACGGCAGTCCATTTGCCTAAACCATGTTAATCTTCCTATCTGTGTGGCAGGCCCTCCTGGGGTGCCTTCCACTGGCAGATACCTTGTGATTTCTTCTGTTCTTCATACCTGGGCTGGTTTCACCAGGATGCTCTCTGTGCACCTCTGGAAGGTTCCTCTCTTCTGCCACATTCTGAAATCTTAAGCTAAATACCACACTCCCCTACAGTGAGCAGGGTCCCTAGTGGTTGCCCCCACGTGGCTGTTTTATTCCAGGCAGTGAAATGGGCTGGGTTGAACCCCCTGCCACTGAAGCAGCATCTGCGGTAATACCAGAGGTTCGTTGTCTCACACAAGGAAATTGAAGATGCGGACACACAAAGAGTGGCTTTAAGAGCAGAGTGTTTAACAGGCAAAAGAGAAAAGCTCCCCCATGCAGAGGGAGGGGGTTTCTGAATGGGTCCCCTGGGTTTGGGGCAAGATGTGGTTGGTTTCATAAATGAGCTTGAAGAGGCTGTGTCTGATTTACATAGGGTGTAGTGGATTGGTTGGACCAGGTGTGCCATTTACACAGGGCACCAAGAGGCTGGCCATCCCACCCTAATCTTTTATTATGTAAATGAGGTCTTTACCTGGCCAGCACCATATACACATGGTGACAAAGGAAAGGGAAGAGGAAACCTCCGTGTTGAATATGCCTGGCTTCCAGGTATCCCTTTTCTATTGGCTTAGCTGCTGGCATCACCTGTGCTTGCTTATGTAGGCTTGAAGCTTCATTTTTCAGGCTGCTTGTTATGAAAAGGACTCCCTTACCCTCATTAACTCCTAAACAATTCCTTTTTAGCTCCTGTATCACAGAGACACTTTTTTGGCTCCTGTATCGCAGAGACGCTTTTCTGGGAAGAGCTGCCTGCCAGCCCCAGACAGAATGGCATCAAGTGCGTCATTCTTAATGAACCCAAGGCCTGGTTTACTATTCGGTGAGGTGTCTGTGCTGCGAGATTCATTTCCTGCCAAGGTCCTCTGCTCATTTCTCAAAGTCATTCAGGCGAGGCTGCCCCACTGGGGAGACTCGGGGTTCTCCTTTTACTCTGAGGAAGTGTCAGAAGTCCGTCCTTTCTGAAAGTCACTGGCAGGGAGGAAACTTGGACAGCGCCATTGCCTCAGCTGTGAGAGGATTTTCCTTTCCAGTAGGAGAATTATTTCCTTTCCAGGAGGAGAATTATTTCCTTTCCAGGAGGAGAAGTACTCCAAGAAGCTCACCTGCAAACGCAGCTGCTGGCCTTCTTCAAGTGATGTGTGGAGGGTTAGGAAGAGAGAGGCCAGGGCAGAGCTGGGGTTCCAGCTGGGAAATACAAGGATATAACTAAGCTTCTGGCAGGAGGGGTCAGCTGTGGGCTGTATTCAGGTTCCAAGGGACCTAGCCAGGAAGGGGTGCCCCTGGGCCTCTTTGGCTAGACCATCCCAGCGCATCCATCCCTACAGCAGAGACCCAACCTGCCCAAAGCCACCCTCTTTTTTTTTTTTTTTTTTTTTTGAGACGGAGTTTTGCTCCTGTTGCCCAGGCTGGAGTGCAACGGCCCGATCTCAGCTCATGGTAACCTCCGCCTCCCAGGTTCAAGCGAATCTCCTGCCTCAGCCTCCCTAGTAGCTGGGATTACAGACATGTGCCACCACGCCTGGCTAATTTTGTATTTTTACAAATACAAAATTTAGAGACAGAGTTTCTCCATGTTGATCAGGCTGGTCTCGAACTCCCAACCTCAGGTGATCCACCCACCTCGGCCTCCCAAAGTGCTGGAATTACAGGCATGAGCCACCATGCCCGGCAAGACACCCTCTTTCTTTCATGCAGGAGAATTCTTACTGCATACGCACCGTGTGCAGCGTCCTGGGCCTACGGAGATAAAATATGTTCCTGTCTTTAGGAGACTAGAGATTCAACTAGGTAATTACACCCAAATGTGAGGAGCTGGAAGTGCCAGGGGCCCTGAGGGCAGAGGCTTGGGAGCCCAAAGGAAGACTTCCTGGAGGAGGTGACGTTCAAGTGGAGACTTGGAAGATAAGTGGAAATTCTTATATTCAGAGCTAAAGGAGAGAAGAGTCCTGGCTTAGTTTCTCAAGTGCCACTGCCTAAAATTCTTTTAAAAGGGAACAAGTTTTTTGCTGTTTTTAATAGCAGGTAAACAGTAAAGCAAAGCAAACAGCCCTTGAGACCTAGAAGAGGGTGGGAGAGCAGAACGAAAACACAGAAGGAAGACGTGGGAGGCAAAAAAGAAAAAAAAAACCCACAACCCCAGGAAAGTGACCAGCAGCACCAGCAGCACCCGGTTGGGGGTGGGGCGGGGAACAGCTGTGAAAAATGCAGATTACCTGGGCCACCCCAGACCCATTAAATCAGAAGCTGTGGGGATGGGGCCTGCAATCTGTGTGTTAACAAATCCTCCAGGTGATTCTGATGCCTGCTCAAGTTTAGAGCCGCTGGGCGGTAAGCCTGGGACACAGCAGTTCTCATTAGTGTTTAATGAGAGTGATGAGGGAATCAATTAGCCAATTACTCTACCTTGGAAAAGAGAGGAGCAGTGTGTTCTCAGCCTTGGCTGCACATTAAAAGCACCCTGAGAGCTTTCAAAAATCCCAAGGCCTGGGCCATGCCCCAGACCAATTACATAAGAATCTCTAAGGGGTACCCAGGCACTGACATTTTTAAAGCACACTGGGTGATTCTAATGTGCAGCCAACACCCAGCACCACTGCAGTAAAAGAAGACATTGGGTTGGACACAGTGGCTCACACCTGTAATCCCAGCACTTTGGGAGGTCGAGGCAAGCAGATTACTTGAGGTTAAAAGTTCAAGACCAGCCTGGCCAACATTGTGAAACCCCATCTCTACTAAATACAAAAATTAGCCAGACATGGTGGTGTATTCCTGTAATCCCAGCTACTCAGGAGACTGAGGCAGGAGAATTGCTTGAACTCAGGAGGCAGAGGTTGCAGTGAGCTGAGATTGCGCCATTGCACTCCAGCCTGGGCAACAGAGCAAGACTCTGTCTCAATAAACAAAGAATTAGCATGGTGTGGTGGCTACTATGCACTTGTAGTCCCAGCTACTCGAGAGGCTGAGATGGGAGGATTGCTTGACCACAGGGAGGTTGAGGCTGCAGCCATGATCACACTGATCTGGGCGACAGAGGAGACCTTGTCTCAGAAAAAGAAAAAAAGAAAAAAAAGCATCAGCAATACACTCTGTTTTGAATGGCTTAGATTATTTTATTTTGTAAAATACATTTATTTCAGTAGCTTTTGGAGTACAGTTGGTTTTTGGTTATATGAATGAATTATACAGTGGTGAAGTCGGAGACTTTAGCACATTTTTTTTTTTTTTTTTTTTTTTTTGAGACGGAGTTTTGCTCCTGTTGCCCAGGCTGGAGTGCAACGGCCCGATCTCAGCTCATGGTAACCTCCGCCTCCCAGGTTCAAGCGAATCTCCTGCCTCAGCCTCCCTAGTAGCTGGGATTACAGACATGTGCCACCACGCCTGGCTAATTTTGTATTTTACAAATACAAAATTTAGAGACAGAGTTTCTCCATGTTGATCAGGCTGGTCTCGAACTCCCAACCTCAGGTGATCCACCCACCTCGGCCTCCCAAAGTGCTGGAATTACAGGCATGAGCCACCATGCCCGGCAAGACACCCTCTTTCTTTCATGCAGGAGAATTCTTACTGCATACGCACCGTGTGCAGCGTCCTGGGCCTACGGAGATAAAATATGTTCCTGTCTTTAGGAGACTAGAGATTCAACTAGGTAATTACACCCAAATGTGAGGAGCTGGAAGTGCCAGGGGCCCTGAGGGCAGAGGCTTGGGAGCCCAAAGGAAGACTTCCTGGAGGAGGTGACGTTCAAGTGGAGACTTGGAAGATAAGTGGAAATTCTTATATTCAGAGCTAAAGGAGAGAAGAGTCCTGGCTTAGTTTCTCAAGTGCCACTGCCTAAAATTCTTTTAAAAGGGAACAAGTTTTTTGCTGTTTTAATAGCAGGTAAACAGTAAAGCAAAGCAAACAGCCCTTGAGACCTAGAAGAGGGTGGGAGAGCAGAACGAAAACACAGAAGGAAGACGTGGGAGGCAAAAAAGAAAAAAAAAACCCACAACCCCAGGAAAGTGACCAGCAGCACCAGCAGCACCCGGTTGGGGTGGGGCGGGGAACAGCTGTGAAAATGCAGATTACCTGGGCCACCCCAGACCCATTAAATCAGAAGCTGTGGGGATGGGGCCTGCAATCTGTGTGTTAACAAATCCTCCAGGTGATTCTGATGCCTGCTCAAGTTTAGAGCCGCTGGGCGGTAAGCCTGGGACACAGCAGTTCTCATTAGTGTTTAATGAGAGTGATGAGGGAATCAATTAGCCAATTACTCTACCTTGGAAAAGAGAGGAGCAGTGTGTTCTCAGCCTTGGCTGCACATTAAAAGCACCCTGAGAGCTTTCAAAATCCCAAGGCCTGGGCCATGCCCCAGACCAATTACATAAGAATCTCTAAGGGGTACCCAGGCACTGACATTTTAAAGCACACTGGGTGATTCTAATGTGCAGCCAACACCCAGCACCACTGCAGTAAAAGAAGACATTGGGTTGGACACAGTGGCTCACACCTGTAATCCCAGCACTTTGGGAGGTCGAGGCAAGCAGATTACTTGAGGTTAAAAGTTCAAGACCAGCCTGGCCAACATTGTGAAACCCCATCTCTACTAAATACAAAATTAGCCAGACATGGTGGTGTATTCCTGTAATCCCAGCTACTCAGGAGACTGAGGCAGGAGAATTGCTTGAACTCAGGAGGCAGAGGTTGCAGTGAGCTGAGATTGCGCCATTGCACTCCAGCCTGGGCAACAGAGCAAGACTCTGTCTCAATAAACAAAGAATTAGCATGGTGTGGTGGCTACTATGCACTTGTAGTCCCAGCTACTCGAGAGGCTGAGATGGGAGGATTGCTTGACCACAGGGAGGTTGAGGCTGCAGCCATGATCACACTGATCTGGGCGACAGAGGAGACCTTGTCTCAGAAAAGAAAAAAAGAAAAAAAAGCATCAGCAATACACTCTGTTTTGAATGGCTTAGATTATTTTATTTTGTAAAATACATTTATTTCAGTAGCTTTTGGAGTACAGTTGGTTTTTGGTTATATGAATGAATTATACAGTGGTGAAGTCGGAGACTTTAGCACAACCATCACCTGAGTAATGTACAGTGTACCCAATATGGAGTTTTTTCTCCCTCACCCTCCCACCCTCCTTCTGAGTCGCCAAAGTCCATTATATCACTCTGTATGTCTTTCCTTACCCATAGCTTAGCTCCCACTTATTAGTGAGAACATGTGGTATTTGGTTTTCCACTCCTGACTTACTTCACTTAGAATAATGGCCTCCAGCTCCATCCAGTTGCTGCAAAAGTCATTATATTTCATTCTTTCTTATGGCTGAGTAGTATTCCTTGGTGTATATATACCATATTTTCTTTATCTTTGGTCGATGGGCACTTAGATTGGTTCCATATCTTTGCAATTGTGAATTGTACAGCAATCAACACACGTGTACAGGTGTCTTTTTGATATAGTGACTTATTTTTCTTTGGGTAGATACCCAGTAGTGGGATTGCTGGATCGAATGGTAGATCTACTTTTAGAGAACTTTATTTTAGACAGGAATGGCATACATAGAAGTGCATATCAAGTAACTTCTCATTAGTGTTTAATGAGAGTGATGAGGGAATCAATTAGCCAATTACTCTACCTTGGAAAATATTTTTAATTTTTTAAATATCCTATAATAAAAATCTGAAAGCCGAGAGCCTAGAACTGGAACAGCGGCCTCACAATGTCTTCAGCAATCTGGGCTCCTTCTAGATGACCACTCTAGAAGGGTGGCCCTCAGAGCCACAATGTAACTACTAGAGCTATCCCATTCATGTCCCAGGAAGGAAAAACTTAAAGAATGAGGGACAAAAAAGAGTAGCTGCTCTCTTGTTTAATCTTCTCTAAGGAATGCTCCTGGAAGCCCCAACCAGAGACTTAAACGCTGAGAGCTCATTGGTCAGGACTGTGACATATGACTACCCTCAACTGCAAGGGAGTCTGGGAAATGCAGTATTGTAACTGAGCACCTTGCCATTGAGAGCAATATTGGGTTCTGTTATTAAGGAAGAAGTGGGAAATGGATATTGGATAGAGAGAATGAAGATTGGGTAAGTAGCCAATTAGTATTAGTCAGAGTTCTCCAGAGAAACAGAACCAATAAGATATTTCTATAAATAGATGTATTATAAGGCATTGCTTACATGATGATGGAGGCTGAGAAGTCCCACAATCTTCTGTCTGCAGGCTGGAGACCCAGGAAAGCAGCTTGCATAGCTGGAAGGCCTGAGAGGTGAAGAGTCAATGAGGTCAATTCTAATCTGATCTGAAGACCTCAGAATCAGGGGTTCTGAAGCTGGTGTCCCAGCTCACTCAGTCAGACAGAAAGGGAATCTAACCTTCTTGCACCGTTTTGTTCTATTCAGGCCCTCAATGGATTGGACAAGGCCCACCCACACTGGGGAGGGTCACCTGCTTTTCTCAGTTCACCGACTCAAATGCTAATATCTTCCATGAACAGCTTCACAGACATACCAGAAATAATGTTTAAAGAGATACATGGGCATCTTGTGGCCCTGTCAAGTTGACACATAAAATCAACCATCACAGTGTCACAAAAATCTTCCTTGGATGTTCATGGATGAATGATTTAGGGGGGTTTGTGCTACAGAACCATATTAGACTCAAAACTAGGAGAGAACTTTCCCGGAAAGCTGTAAGGCATTTAATTAATAAAAACTGCTGTGTCTACACTTTCCTTCTTTGACTGGGTAGTGGTGGTGGTAGGGAGGGTGGTCAAGATGAGTAGGGGTGACAGAGAGAGACAGAAAGAGACTAATCAGAGAAGTCACCAGGATTCTGGGGAGGGGTTTAAAGTTATAAAGAGGTGGGCACTTTTTTCAAGGTTTCACAGTGAATCAGTGATCTAGGGGGTAGAACCTGGAGAGAACAGAGATCTGCCGTGACAAGGAGGAATTTTGTTTCTGCAAAGAGTGAGTGGAGGGTTAATCTGGACTCTGAGTCATGAGGAATAGAAACCCAGCTTCAAGTATATTTAGCAAAAAATGAATTTATTGTGTAACCTAATTGAATAGTATGAGGAGTATGTAGAATTCAGGCATGGCTTGATCTAGGTGAAAGAACCTCCAAGCTACGGCTTCAGTTATCACCTCTCAGGTGATCCTTGGTTCAGAAGAGCCCTTAGGCAATCTACTGTGTTCCCTGTTTGTGCTTTTGTGGCCTGTCATGGTGAGCAAGTCCGCTGGAATTCTCAGGTAACAGGGAATAGAGAGACACATAATATCAATGTTTTCATGCAAGCATAATGCCCTTATTTAAGGGAAGCAGTAGTGAGGGGTGTTCATTTCCTACATATTAGGCAAGTCCAGCTGGATTCTTATGGTGCAGGGCTATTTGCCCTTCCCTGACACTCTGTGGTCTCTTCTCTGAACCAGCTAATGTGATTTGTTAGCTGTTATTGATTGTTTTGTGGGGGTTTTTTTGTTTTGTTTTGTTTTTTTTCTGAGTCGAAGTCTCGCTCTGTCACCCAGGCTGGAGTGCAGTGGTGCCATCTCGGCTCACTGCAACCTCTGCCTCCTGGGTTCAAGTGATTCTCCTGCCTCAACCTCCTGAGAAAGTGGGATTACAGGTGCACGCCACCAAGCCTGGCTAATTTTTTTTTTTTTAATATTTTTAGTAGAGATGGGGTTTCACCACGTTGGCCAGGCTGGTCTTGAACTCCTGACCTCAAGTGATCCACCTACCTCAGCCTCCCAAAGTGCTGGAATTACAGGCATGAGTCACCGCGCCCGGCCTGTTGTTGATTTTTATACATTAAAAAAATAGAATTAAATGTTTTCAGCCATGAAACATCAGTCCACTGATAGGATACCCAGGCGTGGAGAAACTCTAAAGACAGGCTTCTAGAGAGAGGAAAACAGTGCATCATCTAGCAGGCTTTCTGCACATCTCTCGTTCTGGCTAATGGTTCCAGGCAGCTATTTTTGTATTGTTTGCTTGTCCTGTCTTTGTTCTTTTCATCTTATAGGTACCCATAGCATATCAGGGCCTCAATGGGGCAACAGAAATGCACATATGAATAAACAAACAATAATCCTGGCCCTGAAAGGCAGCTCATAATATGCTCGCCCGTATCTGTGTAGGCCTTCCCCCTGCAGAGCCGAGGCAGCCTGACTGCCCCACCAGGACTGGCATCTCTTTGCCTGTTGCTTGCATTGGCTTCCAGAAGCCTCTCTGCCTACACACAGGTGGCAAAAGTGCCAGATCCTCCTCCAGTGATGGAGGGGAGTCAGTGCATAGAGCCTCACTCCCGGGGAGAAACTGTGAGATGCACGCTCTTCACTGGCATGCATGGGTCCCAGGGACCCGCCGTGGTAACAGCCCCTCTAGAGGCTGCTGGCCTCCTCCTCTGTCTCTCTTCCCCACCTACTGTGCTTTCTAGGATCACCTCCCAAATAAATAGCTGGCATGCAAACCCTTGTCAGCGGCTCTGCTTCTGAGGGAACCCAACCCGGGACAACCCCCGATGTCTTCTGGAGACCCCGTGAACAGCATGGAGGCACCATAATCAAAGCACGCCCAGGGCATGTGCAGGGGAGCCCAGAGAAGGTGACCCGAGAAGGGGGCTGGAGAAAGTGAGAGATGTGACCTGGGGCAAAGCGAAGGCAGGGCATTCCTGGCAGATGCAATTGCAAGAGCAGGGCTGTGAAGGGCTGAAATGGCGCTTGAGGCAAGATGATGGCTTGGAATTGTGTTATTTGTGATTTTCTTTTTTCCCCTCTTCCTCATATGAACTGCTCTGGGACTCGGGAGCAGAGATGTGATATAGCTTTGAGGAGCAATGGATAGTAGGAGTGGAAAAGACAGCACAAAACAAAGTACAGAAGGTTTTAAATTATTTTTCCCAAAACAGGCTTCTTGGAATCAAGGATGAAGCAGAGCACAGAAGCTCCTCTTCCTGCCCAGGGAGGAGACACAGGAGGGTCACAGGGCCAGGCGCAGCACAGAGCACAGGGAAAAGGTAGGACGTTAGAACCTTTGGCGTGGGGATGCTGGCACACCCTGGAGGCCTGGGTGGTTGCTGTGGAGCATTTGTTAGAATTTTATTGTAATTACGACTTTTGCAATGAAAAGTAATGGCAAAAACCACAACTACTTTTGCACCAACCTGATGGAAGCTACATTCACTATTTACCTGGGCACTGTGGGGTGATACTTCCGTGGCAGCTTGACTGCTCAGGCCATGGAGTGTCCAGGAGAGGATGTCCAGACGCCCCGCCCCCATGCTGAGACTGGGCCCCTTCCAGTGCCACATGGCCAAGGCGATAACCCTCTTCCTCAGAGCTGCATCAGGGTATGAGAGGCCCTCGACGGTGGTGGAAACCCACCACGCAGACCCCACACAGGCTAAATCTGAAGAGTGCTGGTAAGGTTTGGCTGTGTCCCCACCCAAATCTCATCTTGAATTGTAGCTCCCATAGTTGCCACATGTTGTGGGTGGGAGATAATTGAATCATTGGGGTGGTTTCTCCTATGCTGTTCTCATGGTAGTGAATAAGTCTCATGCGATCTGATGGTTTTATAAGGGGAAACCCCTTTCACTTGGTTTTCACTCTCTCTTTGCCAGCCATCATGTAAGATGTGTCTTTGTTCTTCCCTCACCTTCTGCCATGAGTGTGAGGCCTCCCCAGCCACATGGAACTGTGAATCTATTAAACCTCCTTTTCTTTATAACTGACCCAGTCTCTGGTATGCCTTTACCAGTAGCATGAAAACAGACTAAGACAAGTGCCAACCTGTCTGGGCAAGATGCCAGCTCTGTACAAGGTGAAGGAAATGACAACTCGCAACATGGGGAGAAAGTAATGACCTTTGAATCACCCCCTCATGCTGTGCATAAAGGCCTGCTCATTGTATGTGAATCTACAGATGATATAAATACATGCATATATGTTACATAAAAGCTCTGAGGTTCGCTTTTTAGTTGTCTGAGCGTGAATGTGACAATTCAATTGAGCTGCTCTGCAATAAGGATGAAAGGATAAAATTAGAACCAATTAAAGTTACTTGATGAAACATCTCATAAGCACCACAGAAAATCCAATGTTAAGTAATGGGGTGACCTGACATGTGAAGTCTTGCTGTCGCATCCCCACTGCAGAGAGAATAAATGGGCTGGAGCTCTGAGGCCTGAGAGGTCGGTGGCCAGCTTGAGGGTAGTGACAGTAGGACCCTAGGAGAAAGGAGAGGTCAGCTAAGATGGATGGGGGAGTCTCTTTTGGGTATCCCCTCCTGTGCTTTGATATTTTTCCCAGAGGTTGCTGGGGCTTATCTTTGGGGTGCATCAACAAAAATATCCTTCCTAGAAGATGGAGTGAGGGATAAGATACCCAACAGTCAGAAGATGTGATTTCAGATGCTGGCTTGGCCACTGAGTCATGAACAACTCCTGGTAAACTCACTGAACATCTCTGCATGGAGTTCCCTCGTTTGGAAAAGTGGGATTAAGATGCCTGAATTATTCTCCTGAAGTATTGTCAAGCTTTAACTGCTTAATCCACTTTTTTTTTTTTTTTTTTTGAGACAGAGTCTTGCTCTTTTGCCCAGGCTGGCATGATCTTGGATCACTGCAACCTCTGCCTCCTGGGTTTAAGTGATTCTCATTCCTCAGCCTCTGGAGTAGCTGGGATTATGGCACATGCCACCACACCTGGCTATTTTTTGTATTTTTAGGAGAGACTGGCTTTCACCATTTTAGCCAGGCTGGTCTCGAATTCCTGACCTCAGGTGATCCCAGAACCTCGGCCTCCCAAAGTTCTGGGATTACAGGCGTGAGCCACCGCGCCCAGCCTTAATCCACGTTTGGAAGGATTAACAGCTCCTTACAAATGGAGGAGGCCAGCATTAGGTTATCAGCACCAACATCTCCGCCGCCACCACTCTTAGGGCCATGCTGTCTGGTAATCTACGGGAAGAGATGCAGGAGTGATCCTCCCAGGCAAGTCTGCATCGCAAGAGTCATGTTTCTTGAGATACAACATTTCCACCCACAAGTTTGACTTTCTGGGTTTTGTGACCAAAGGATAAAGAGAGTGTTTTGTGATAGTGGAGCATTTTGGTGCCCTGACCTCAAATCACATAAGCAACGGTTTATTGTACCCATGAGCAGGCCTGGATCTGCAAGGAATGTACTTCCTTACATTTAAAAAGTGATGTTCTTTGTATCAACTGCATTTTGGCAGAACTGGACATTGCAGGAAAATAAGCTTGAATGTAGGCTTCTTCCCTGGAATGTTTTGCATCTAAATAACTGCTTTAGGCCAGGCGCGGTGGTTCATGCCTGTAATCCCAGCACTTTGGAAGGCTAAAGCCCGGGTGGATCACCTGAGGACAGGAGTTTGAGACCAGCTTGGTCAACCTGAGGAAACCCCGTCTCCATTAGAAATACAAAAATTTTCCGGGTGTGGTGGTGTGTGCCTGTAATCTCAGCTACTCAGAAGGATGAGGCACAAGAATCGCTTGAACCCGGAAGGTGGAGGTTGCAGTGAGCCAAAATTGTGCCACTGCACTCCAGCCTGGACAACAGAGATACTCTGTCTCAAAAAAACAAAAATAAAAAATAAAAATCTAAATAACTGCTTTAGTTATTCCTTTTCCAGAATTCTGGGCCTGGAGTTCTTCCTTGGTGACTTGGTCAAGGATAAGCACTTAAACGGAGGTATCCCCGTGTGTGTTGTACTGGTCACTTATGTCACCAAATCTCAGGGAAAGATTGGTGAAGATGGAGATAATACTTCTGTAAGCTTTGGCCGTAGCTACATGCAACTTGAATATAAGCAAGGGGTCCACATGAGCCAGTTCCCTGTATAAAGTTGCACCAAATCCCAGCACCCAATGTAATTAAAAATCAGTCCAAAATCTCTATGTCCTGGTTACATCCCAGACCGATTCAACCAGAAGCTCTGGGGTGGGGCCTAGCATCATTCTTTTCTTTTCTGTTTTTGTTTAGTTTTTGAGACAAGGTCTTGCTCTGTCACCCAGACTGGAGTGCATAGCTCACTGAAGCCTCAGACTCCTGTGCTCAAGTAATTGTCCTGCCTCAGCTTCCTGAGTACCTGGGACTACAGGCACACAGCACCATGCCTGGCTAATGTTTTGGTGTTTTGTAGAGATGGAGTCTTACTATGTTGCCCAGGCTGGTCTTGAACTCCTGGCCTCAAGTGATCTGCCTTCCTCAACCTCACAAAATGCTAGCCACCATGCCTGACCCTGACATCATTATTTTCTGACACTCCCTGATAGTCCAATGCCCAGCTAAGATTTAGAAAGACTGATGTAGTGGGTTGAGGGGGCAAGGACTGTTTGAGAAAGTGACATTTGAATGAAGATATAAAAAATAAGGAGAGATACAAGAAAAAAGTTTCGGAAAAGTGCCAAATAAAAGTAAAAACTGAGACGCTTATTCCAGTAATTCAATGAAAAATGCCATATTTGCCTTTTACAACTACTCTTTTTTTTTTTGAACTGGGTCTCGCTCTGTTGCCCAGGCTGGAGCACAGTGGTGTGATCTCAGCTCACTGTAGCTTTGACCTCCCGAGCTCAAGCCATCCTCCCACCTCAGCCTCCTGAGTAACTGGGACTACAAGCACATGCCACCATGCCTGGCTATTTTTTTATGTTTTCTAGAGATGGGGTCTTATCATGTTGCCCAGGCTGATGCTGACTCCGGGGCTCAAGAGATCCGCCTGCCTTGGCCTCCCAAAGCACTGGGATTACAGGTGTGAGCCACCATGCCTGGCCTAAAACTTCTTATTCTTTAGAAAATACTGGCATAAGAACCAAAGATAACGCCCAGTATCCCCAGACATGATGGCTAGCCTAACCTCACGATTCAAACTGACCAGAAGGATCTTTCTAAGGAGGAGCCTCCTCTTCCTCCAAGATATTTAAAATAGGGCTTGATGGAAGAGAATTTTGCTTGATTGGGGGTTTCAGGATGCCACCTGCTACATAAAATGAATATACAGGGCATTGGGGCTGTAGGAGGTGGAATTGCTAGGGCGGAGAAAAAGGTAGGGGCAGGTAGATTCATCTCATTAAGTTCTGTGCGAGGCGGTTTTTCTTCCTCGTCTCAAGCCCACCACCGGGAGGGAGAGAGGAGGAAGGTAATTCATAGACACAGAAGCACACCTAATTTAAACTCTTGGTCTGCTGTGGCAAGGGATTTGTTTGACTTATTGATTTGCTGTAACACAGACTTAGAAACAATAGTAAATACCGCATTGATCTTCAAGAGCATATCATTAGGCACTATTAGCAAGATGTACAAACACAGACATAAGTAATAACAAGCCACAACTCTCTCCTAGGAAGCCATAACGGTGCCAAGGGAACCAACTTTTTAAAGTGAATTTCTTTTGATTGTTAGAAATGTCTGAGGCTACATGCGAACAGTAACTCCCACAGCTGAAATGCATCTGCCTGACAGAGATGCCTGGATTTTCCTAGCACGAGCTGCTCTCTGCCGTCCCCCTTCAGCCGGCTGCTACCCCGTAGACCCCTGAGGAGGCTCTGTCAAGAAGGAAGTTTCCAGATGCTGGAATGGATCAGCCTAGTTTGGTTTCTGCTTTGTCCTTTCTCCCTTCTGTCTCTGGGTATCTCAGTCTGTTTGGGCCGCTATAACAAAATACCATAGACTGGGTAATTTAAATTACCCAGAAATTTGTTTCTCGCCATTCTGGAGGCCGAGAAGCCCAAGATCAAGGTACTGACAGATTTGGTGTCTGGACAGGGCTGGCTTCCTGGACCATAGATGGTGTCTTCTCAATGTTATCTCATATAATGGGAGAGATGAGATACTGGGGCCTCTTTTATAAGGGCACTAATCCCATTCATGAATGCTCCACTTTCCTGACCTAATCACCTCCCAGAGGCCCCGTCTCCTAATACCATCACCTTGGGGGTGAGGATTTCAACATATGCACTTTATGGGGGACATAGACATTTAGTCCATTGCACTGGGTCATTCACACCTTTTCAGGATTTGCTTCTGAGCCCCTCTAGACCTGTGCCTTGCTGGTGTCCCAGTGCCCTCTCCTGCTTGTTGGTCCGGAGATGCCTCTTGTGGTCAGGAACCCTGCTCTTTGCTCCTCCATCCTGCCTCCTGTCTGGGCAAGTACTATGCTCTCCAGCTTCCAGATGTTCAGCCTGTGCTCGTGGCTGAACCCCAGTGCCCTGTGAAGTCCACAGAAATAAGCCTGGACCCCTGACCAATCAGAAAAGCCCCTGCCTTAAGTATGCCCCCAGCCTGCTCCTCCTTCTTCATGGCTCGATGTAATATCTCCCCTGTTTCAGGCCTGAAACATCTTCTTAGTCTTGCTTCTGAACAATGGTTCTTGAGAGTCACCCCATAGCGGCTACCTTCCTTTCTTCTCTTTGCTGATCTTTTACCTTCCTTTATTCCCTGCTCAAAATTCTCCTTTTTCTGAAAGATGGAAGATGGAAGAGCAGCAGGAAGCTGGAAGAGCTATTGATCAAAGCTACATTTACCTAAAAACAGCATGGGGATGAAGCAGAGAGATTAAGTAATTCTCCAAACACACATAGCTGGTAAGTGTCAGAATCAAGACTGGAGCCCAGCAGTTTTATTCAGAGACTAGGTACCTTAGTCTCATGATGCTGCCTTCCTGCTTTAGAAGACTCTTCAAGTCTATTATCTCATGCTAAGGATCTAAAGAAGCCAGAGATTTTAACCAAATCAAATTGCCATAAGCAAGAACCTCTACCTCTCCACCAGAGAACACCAGCATGGATGGGTCAGACGTATTCATCCAGTGAACAAATGTTCATTAGAGAGTGCAGTGTGCCAAGCATCTCTAGGTATTGGGATGCAGCAGTAAATAAACCAGAAAAAAACCATATCCTGCCCACAGAAAACTTACATTCTGGTGTGGGGAAGATGGACAATTAAAAAAAAAAATAGGCCTGGTGCGGTGGCTCAAGCCTGTAATCCCAGCACTTTGGGAGGCCGAGATGGGCGGATCACGAGGTCAGGAGATCGAGACCATCCTGGCTAACATGGTGAAACCCCGTCTCTACTAAAAAAAAATACAAAAAACTAGCCGGGCGAGGTGGCGGGCGCCTGTAGTCCCAGCTACTCAGGAGACTGAGGCAGGAGAATGGCATGAACCCGGGAGGTGGAGCTTGCAGTGAGCTGAGATCCAGCCACTGCCCTCCAGCCTGGGCGACAGAGCGAGACTCCGTCTCAAAAAAAAAAAAAAAAAAAAAAAAAGTATATGATGTCACATGATAATAAAGGCTAAAGAAATAAAGGTGGGGCCGGGCACAGTGGCTCACACTTGTAATCCCGGTACTTTGGGAGGCCGAGTGGGTGGATCACGAGGTCAAGAGATCAAAACCATCCTGGCCAACATGGGGAAATCCTATCTCTACGAAAAATACAAAGTTTAGCTGGATGTGGTGGTGCATGAAAGAGGAAAAGCCAGGGCAAAGCGGGCAGTGGAGGTGAGGTGTCTCAGTAGAATGATCTCTGATGCTTCTGGGCCCTGCAATGGGAGCTGATAGATTGACTTTCCTTGATTGTATGTAATCAAAACCATGTGACTTTTGAAAAAGTCTCTGAGATGATTTCTATCTGGGACTGTGTGGGCCTCATGGAAAACAGAATTTTATAAATGATTGATGTATTGGCACAATTAGTGCTTGTAAATATTTGTTCATCGCATCGTGAAATTGAAGGCTGTGCCCAGTGATCTCACAGATGAAACTGGCTTCCATCTTGCCTCGCAGCTTTTACAAAAAGCAATAGCAGGCTCTCAGAGGGTTTCAGATCTGCCAGAGCAAAGAGTTGGAAGATATATCCTGTGCTGGGAGGCATGAGAGGTTTTTATGTCTCTTTGCTTTTTTTTTTTTTTTTTTTTAAGTAGTTATGTTCAAGCACATCTGCAGATCTAAATGGGGGAGAAATGCTGTCCTGTTCACTTTGGCATCTGTGGTCAAAAGGAGCAGAACATCCACCAGGAAAACAAGCCAAGACCGGGTTGTTGGTAGGCCCCTCCCAGCTGCATCCAGTTGAGCACATGCCTGATACACGCACAAAACCGTATGTCTATTTATAATAGAAGAGAGAGCACTTTATAATTAGAAAATAATTGTTGCTTCTTTGGGCATTCTCTATCATGAAACTCTATTGAAACTCCCTGCTATTATGAAGCTTGTCAGAGGCGTGACTGAGAGGCATTGGTACAAGAAAAGAACATGAGGTATGAATACCAGCTAGCCAGCCACGCATCCAAAACCAGGACGTTCCAGACAGGATGCCCACTGGCAAGAAGTCATCATTTCCCTGCCATTCTCATTCGCGAGAAACGTGCTGTTGAAAACACAGGCCCGTTGTAGTGAAGCTTTAATTTGTTTTTCTGATCCGCCCATCAGGGAGCTCCATGGTTGAGCCCTGCCAGAGACTAAGTCATATATGTAAATGACCACCCTTCAGGCACCAGGAAGGGACACAATCCCTAGCTGGATCCACAGGGCCTCCTGGCCCAGTCCCTGGGTTGCGCATTCATTGTATTTGGTCTTCCTAACACAGCACATTTATGAAGACAAATGGGAAAATCAAGAGAACTGGATGTGTTCCAAACTGAACCAAAACAACGTCAATAAGCATGGGCATTTCTGAGCCTCTAGGACAACACCGTTGGTGTAAGACAGCCCACTCCATGCTCACCCTGTTATTTGTCTGGGCAAGGAAAACAGCACTTTATCTCAGAACAGGTGGAGATGGATGGCTGGACAGATGGCCGTGACCGTACACAAGGCCATCCCTACGCTCCCTGGCTGGGACAGATCCAACTGTGAGAGCTCCTTCTGTCCCTGTCCTCCAAACGTGTGGGGAATCTGTTTGTTTGTTTGTTTGTGTTTGTTTTTGTTTCTGAGATGGAGTTTTGCTCTGTTGCCCAGGCTGGAGTGCAGTTGTGCAATCTTGGCTTACTGCAACTTCCACCTCCCACATTCAAGCAATTTTCCTGCCTCAGCCTCCCAAGTAGCTGGGATTATAGGCGCCTGCCACCATGCCTGGCTAATTTTTGTTTTTTTCAGTAGAGACAGAGTTTCACCATGCTGGTCTTGAACTCCTGACCTCAGGTGATTCACCCACCTTGCCCTCCCAAAGTGCTGGAATTACAGGAGTGAGCCACTGTGCCCGGCCCAAATGTTTTTAAACAGATGAAATCATGTGACAATAAACAATGAAGGGACTTCTAAAATGTCTAAGCATCTGTGAAAGGAGGGTGGGATGGCTCCATCCAAGAGAGGCACCCTGGGCTGACCGCAAAACATGAAATCTGGGAATAGGAAATCCTTTTCCTCCACTGTCTCTCCAAACGAGGATTCAAGGCCAGCTGGAGGGGAAGTGGGGTGGCTTTTTCATCCTTTTCACAGGATGGCTTTGACTTTTCGTTTCATACCTTTCTGTAATTTGTTTTTAATTTTTCAGACTTGTGTTGACATTATTTTGATAATTACAAATCATTACCCAAGAAAGTACCCTAGTCTGTCAAGAAGGCCTTGGTCGCACCCACACTGAGATATAGCTAGATGATTAGACACACAGATAATGACTCCCATCAAATGTGCCCTGCACCTTTTGCTATTTTGGAACTTTCTAGAACTTTAATGCTAAACACATCTGTAAGATCTCTGTGGGCAAAGCAGGCTATAGGCTGCCTAGTAGAAAAATGAGCATTTTATAATCTGTTAGCCATGGGAACCACTTCAGCAGAAAACCTAGAAAGGGCAGATTTTCTGAAAAAGATGACACGTGACTAAATGAAGTATTTTCTCCTTCAAATCCCTTTACAAAAGAAAAATCCCAATTGTGGTTCCTTTCTTATCAAAATCTGGTGCCTGAGAGTAGTATATAGTGTGTATAGTATATAGTGTATAGTATAGTGTGTATAGTTTGTATAGTAGTATATTGTGTGTGTGTATATATATATACCTACCATTGTGTGTATATATACACTATATATGTATAAGTATATATAGTATATAAGTATATATAGTATATACACTATTGTATATATACACGATAGTGTATATATATACTATATATGCTAATATATACTTATATATACATATACATCATATATACATAATATATATATAGTGTATATATACTATATACTATTCTCAGGCACCAGATTTTGATAATAAAGGAAACACAAGTGGGATTTTTCATATATATACACACACACTATTCTCTAAGCATAAAAATACAAAAAAGTACAAATATATATATATTTTTTTCTTTTTGAGACTGGGTCTCACTCCTTCGCCCAGGCTGTAGTGCAGTGGTGCGATCTCAGCTCACTGCAACCTCTGCTTCCTGGGTTCAAGTGATTCTCCTGCCTCAGCCTCAGTAACCGTGATTATGGGCGCCCCCACGACACCCAACTAATTTTTGTATTTTTAGTAGAGACAGGGTTTCACTATGTTGGCCAGGCTGGTCTCGAACCCCTGACCTCAAGTGATCCACCTGCCTCGGCCTCCCAGAGTGCAGGGGTTACAGACGTGAGCCACTGCGGCTGGCTAAGAATAGTATATTTTAAAGTAGAAGAAGCCAGGAGTCTTCTACTGAGAGCCAACCACCCCTCCGTGAGGGGGCTGCACACAGAAATCTCTGTGTTGGCAGCATTGCTTGTGGTGGGCGCCTCACATGGCACCTCCGTCCTGCTGTCAAGCTGCTGCCTCACACGTCAGAACCCAGAAGTAGCCGGGCCTTCCCTTGGCCAGACTATCTGAACTCCAGGAGCCAAGGTACTCCTCTCAGCATTTCGGGGCCCTCCTGCCCATAGTCTAGACTGCCTCTTTGAGTGTGGTCCTGGGCAGCCACAGGAGATCGCCAGAAAGTTTCACAGAAACACAGAATTCAGGCCCCACCACACACCTACCCAATCCGAACCTGCATATTCGCAAGATCCAGGGATTCCCTTGCCCCTTCAGGTTTGCGAAGCATCCGTCCTCCTGCTCAGAGGTGGCCCTACAATTCTCCCAGCTGTTAGCCAGCAGATGAAATCTGTCTTAAGAAACAGCAAACTATGGAAAAGGCCACATAGTTATGATTCCAGCTATATGACATTCAGGAAAAAGCAAAACTATGAAGATAATGAAAAGATCAGTGAATGCCAGGGGTTGGGGGTTGGGGAAGGGAGGGATGAATCAGTGAAGCACTGGGGAATTTTAGAGCAGTGAAATTATTCTCTATGTTGCTATAATGGTAGATGCCTGTCATGATACATTTGCCCAAACCCACAGCATGTACAACACCAGGAGGGAGCCCTAATGTAAACTATATACTTTAATTAATAACAACATGTCGCGGTTGCTCATGTCTGTAATTCCAGGACTTTGGGAGGCCAAGGCAGGTGGATTACCTGAGGTCAGGAGATCGAGACTATCCTGGCTAACATGGTGAAACCCCGTCTCTACTAAAAATACAAAAATTAGCCAGGTGTGGTGGCATGTGCCTGTAGTCCCAGTTACTCGGGAGGCTGAGGCAGGAGAATCGCTTGAACCCGGGAGGCAGAGGCTGCAGTGAGCCGAGATCGCCCCACTGCACTCCAGCCTGGGCGACAGAGCGAGACTCCGCCTCAAAAAAAAAAAAAAAAAAAGTATCAATATTATCTCATCAATTGTAACAAACATACCACACTAATGCAAGATGTTTGCAACAGGGGAAGATCATAGAGTGGGGTGAGGAGACACAAGGGAAATCTCCACACTTTCTGCTCATTTTTTTGTAAATTTAAAGCCATTCTGAAAAAGTCTATTAATGAAACAACATTACCATGAACATTCCCATTAATGAAACAACACTATTTGTGTTACAAATGGTTGGGGTAGAGACGTTCTTAAGCACTTTGGGGTCCATAAAGCGATCCCTGAGTTGCTACTGTATGGTTTGCTCTTGCCCAATTTCACATTTCACTGATGCAACCATCCTGCTTTATGGCTGGGCATGATCCAAACTGGTAGAGAAGGAGGCTCTGAGCGTCAGGAGACTCAAGTGGAATGAGGGCTGGGAGTGGTTAGAGATGCCAGGATCCCTGTGAACTGGTGCACACTCGCCAGGATTAGTGTGCATCTTCTGGCGCAATCCACCATGGGTCAGCCCTGGGTTTAGGCGGCTCGGGTTTAAGGAACAAAGTAGAAAGCGATGGAACCTAAGTTGTAATGTAAGAATGAGGGAAAAACACAGATGCAAATATTTTGTGCTCTAGGAAACATATTAGGAAACAACTAAATCCTGGAACAATGTAAAATATGGCACACATTCTAAAGAACAAGTGTCTATAATGAGACATACATCATACACTTTTTGTTTAAATATGAATTTAATTGAACAGAAAATTGTAAGTGGCTGTGTGAATGATGGGAAAAGGCTTCACGTTACAGAACTCACCTCCAGCAACAATAGCATATTAGACACCAGTGGAACAACTTGACCCAGTGAGTGAATTCGTGATTTCTGTTTACATCACAGCAGGATGTGTCTAGAAATCCCAGGTTAGGAATGGGGGTGGGAATAATTTTGGCTGTGAACAGACCCTTCTCAGCACCAAGTCCTTGACAACACAACCACGTGCAAATACACAAATAGACACATGACTTGAGGTTGGTAAAAACGCTAAACGTGTATACAAAGAATGGACTGTCTTTGAGACCGATCGTCGATTCAATCTCCCCATAAACCTGGTCACAAATCCTGTTCTGAAATAATTTGAGTGAAGACAGCAGGTGACGGGTTTAGAGGCATTTGGCGCACAGTCAGCTGGGAATAAGGATTGCCACACACTCTCTGCAGGCTGTGTCTTCTCTCCTGTGTGGCCTCAGATTTTCCCTGGCAAGACTGTGTGCTGCTAGCCAGTGGCCATTAGTTTACCGGGATGTTAGGTTTTCTTTTCGCCTGGGGTCTCAGCCCCTGTCTTCTTCACTGCCATAGAGTTTGCCTGAACTCTGCTTTTCCCAGTGCTTGGCTTCTTCTGTTTCTGGCTGTTGTTTTGAAGGGATTTCAGTCCCAGCATTTTGCAATACTTGTTACACTGGTGTAGTGCTTTAAACTGATCAATGAAGGTCATGGAACAGTTGCCTTTAAATCCTTTGTACCTGTGAGTTTGGGTGGAAGGAAACAGCTTTTAATAACAGGACACTTTCATCAGTTCAGAAACAAAAACTTGAAAGGGGAAACTAATGGTGCATGGAACATATATGAATTTCAGTTTTAGGTAAGAATGGCCACAGAGTAGGGCGCGGTGGCTCACGCCTGTAATCCCAGAACTTTGGGAGGCCAAGGCAGGTGGATCACGAGGTCAGTAGATCAAGACCATCCTGGCTAACATGGTGAAACCTCGTCTCTACTAAAAAAACAAACAAAAAAATCAGCCGGGTATGGTGGCATGCGCCTGTAGTCCCAGCTACTCGGGAGGGTGATCAGGAGAATCCCTTGAACCCCGGAGGCGGAGGTTGCAGTGAGCCGAGATCGTGCCACTGCACTCCAGCTTGGGCGACAAAGCGGTCTCAAAAAAAAAAAAAAAATGGCCGCAGGATAGACACAACTATTAGTGAGGGTAAAAAATCAAAGACTGTGGAATTAAGTAAGAGCAAAGATCTGCTGGCATGTACAGTGAAGTTCAGAGGCCTTAGAGTATCCAAAGGTCCCAGTTGCTCACGGTTGGAATGTACCAGCATTTTATTGCCCTGCTCCTCGTAGCCACAATGACCAGTGCTGGGCTATTTTGATAAAACATAGATCTCTTAGTGATTGAAAACCACCCCATCCCACCTAGAATTTCTAAATAAAGAATTTCAGAACTTTGGAACTAAAAGAAATTGTTTTGTTTAGACCCTTCAATTTACAGTTGAAGAAATTCAGGCTAAGAGTTCATGAGACTACCCCAAGAAAACAAAGCAAGTTGATGTAAGAGACAAGATTAGAATGAAGCCCTCTGAGTCTTTCTCCTACAGCAGAGTCACTCCCCTGGCAGCCCACTTTGTCCCCAGGAGAAGAAGAATTTTTGTCTCTGGCAGATTCTTTGTCTCCAGTAGACCCTAGAAGGGTCCATGCTGACCCCTTGGCCAGGAGTAGTTTCAGGGGTTGTTCCTCTTGGTTGGGACATTTAAATGCTTAAATTATAAATGGCCACGTTTTCACATCCCAATTATGGTAGGTTAGTGTGCTCCTTGAATGAACAGTTGCCCAGCCCCTGCGTCTCCCCAACTATCTGCAAATGAACAAGAGATCCATCAAAAAACTGGTTGAAGGTGCCCTGGGTTCTGGGCAGAATGTCAAAGGGTAGTAGGCTATTGCAGCTTGTTTAGTAGCTAGAACAGTGACCCTGCAGGTCTTCCTGCCAGTCACCAGAAAATCCCCAAATCCCATGCACACACTCAATCCAGTCACAGCTCCTCACAGAGTGCGGAGGAGGCCAGGTGAACATAGTGCCAGCCACATACCCTCCCCAATAAGTGGCATCTCCTTGAGATGTCCAAGGGTCCTCCTTGTCACCACAGATGAGCTCCTTTGTCAAAGGAATTTTCCTTCAGCATGAATCCCATGGGGATAAACACTTTGAAGCAGCACATATATAAACCTATAAGGTCCACGTTGGATCCACTCAGCCCCTCCCCATCAATGCATTCTCCACACTGCCACCAGAGTAACCTCTACAAAACATAAGTCATGTCATCTCCTGCTTACAATCCCATTGCTGTTAAAACGAAGACAAAATTCCTGAACCTGCCTGTGATCCTGCGCTGTCTGGCTGCATCTCCCAACCCATTGACCTCTTCAGCCATTAGAAGTGTCCAAGCTCCCTCCTCCCAAAAGTTTCTGCTTGCACTATTCCCCCTGCATGGGATGTTCCTTCCTCTTTTTTCTAGATAAGTCCTGCTCACTTTATTTATTTATTTATTTATTTATTTATTTATTTATTTATTTATTTATTTTATTTATTGAGATGGAGTCTCATTCTTGTTGCCCAGGATGGAGTGCAATGGCGCAATCTCAACTCATTGCAACCTCTGCTTCCCGGGTTCAAGTGATTCCCCTGCCTTAGCCTCCTGAGTAGCTGGGATTACAGGCACCCACCATCACACCTGGCTAATTTTTTTTTATAGTAAAGTTGGGGTTTCACCATGTTGGCCAGGCTGGTCTTGAACTCCTCACCTCAGGTGATCCGCCCACCTCGGCCTCCGAAAGTCCTGGGATTGCAAGCGTGAGCCACCACGCCCGGCCCTTGCTCACTTTAAATTCTCAGCTCATTTGACCTTTCCAACCAAGTCACATCCCCCTGTCATAGACTCTCTTGGACTGTGCACCTCCTCTTTGTGGCACGGTCACACACACTGTCTGACATCTGTGAGTGGATGAGATGGTTAATTTCTATCTCTCCACTCACTGTAAATTCCGTGATGACAGAGGTCAACACTCTTTGTTCACCACTGTACCCCAACACCTAGTCCAGTGCTTAGTAAACCGCAGAAACTCAACAAATAGAGGATGATGGAAAAAAAGAGTGGGATGCTTTTATTTTAGTGGTTGTTCAGAATGCATTTTCATTTGTCTATTCTTGTGTTGACCTGTATCAGCGCCGTGTACTTTAAAAATAAAGTCACATGGGAGGAAGGGACAGCAACTTTCCTCCCTCCCTTCTCTACAGCGCACCTAGCCAAGCACTGTGCTTGAGGCTACGGATTCAACAGAGAACGTGCAAGACATTGACCCATGTTGTCCAGTGAAGAAGATAGATATTGAATCATTACAATGAAATATGATGAATACGATGCAGGGGAAGCATTGCTGGCTGGTGAGCCTGGACAATAATTGGTGGGCTTAGTTTCTGTCAGTTTCCTGATGTCCAAAGTGTGAATAATAATAATGCCCACTGAGGCGGGTGGATCACGGGGTCAAGAAATCACAACCATCCTGGCCAATATGGTGAAACCCCAACCCTACTAAAAATACAAAAATTAGCTGAGTGCAGTGTTGGGCACCTGTCGTCCCAGTTACTCAGGAGGCTGAGGCAGGAAAAGCATTTGAACCCAGGAGGCAGAGGTTGCAGTGAGACCAGATGGCGCCACTGCACTCCAGCCTGGCGACAGAGTGAGACTTCGTCTCAAATAATAATAATAATATTAATAATAATGCCCATAGGGTTGTTGAGGGGATGAAATGAGAAAATCCATAGAAACCATGTAGCTCACGGCATAACACAGTAAACAGTCAAATGATGTTGATCATGTCGTTGTTATAATTATCAACATTACAACTTATGCAACTGATGCGGGCTTTGAAAGAAACTTTGAAGCTGAGAGTCAAAGCTGAGGGATTTTCCAGGTAAAGGATAGGGGCAGAGGGTGCCTGGCATTCAGGACCAGTGACATGTAGGCCCCAGTACTAAACGAAAACAAGGGCTCCTTGTTCAAAAAGTATTAAGAATTTCAAGACAACAAGCACAGAGCATTAAACCAAACACAGGGCCCTTCTGAGTGTGAGGTCCTGTGCACAAATTGCATAGGCACGAAACTAGTCCTGCCCGGTGGAGAGAGTGCTGGCCATGGTTGCTTAATAGGGCCAAAGGCAAAATGGCAAAAAGAAGTCTGTAATGCTGGCGTGATGTGGATTCTGTAGCTGATACGATTCAGGAAATCAGGCCTCCTTCATTGGCTGGTAGAAACTATAAAGGTCAACACACCTGGACTGAATGGGTAGAGTTTTTTCCCTATGCAATCCAAATAGGGTTTTAAGCTCTTAAGGGTGTGAAAGGTTTCCTTCCTCTGTGAAGCTAAAGCAGCAGCCTGCAGCTCCACCCTGCCCTGACTGTTACAAATCCAGCTGCCCCTCCTCCTCCTGCCCGTGGGAGCCCACGGTCCATGGCCTTGTGAAAAATGACTTGGTTTCTAAAAGCCAAGCTTTCTCATTGAAGAAAAGGTCAACCAAAGAAAGGAGTTGAGTCTGGCAGAGTGGGAAATCTTCTACTGCTAATGGTATCATTTTTACATCTCTATCTTCCTCTGCAGGAGCTCCCTGAAAGGCTGAAATGTCAGCCTGTCAACGTTTCCTGTGTGCCTGAGCACTCTCTCCTTGGTGGGACGCGGGGCCAGCGCAGCCTGCTCTGTCAGACAGGATGGATGGCTTAATCCCACCTGCCGCTGGGGGCACCCGGGTCGCTTCACACCAACTTCTGAGCTCCTCAACCTGGGAATGTCACGCATGGGTGGGGAAGCTTCCCTCTCTGAGCACATTGGAAACAAGTTCCGGTCATTTGCATCAGGACTGCCTCGAGGCTTTTCAAATTCAGACAACATCTGGTCTCTGCAGAGAAAAATAACTAATTCACACTGTGACCTCCCAGAAAGATCACCGCTTCGTCCTGAAGCACTCCCTTGCCAGCAGGTGTTAATGCCAGGTAAAAAGAGAGCCCCGTCTAATGGTCTCCACCTCTGGAATGGAAAAAGCTGAGCTGGGTCAAAGGAGCATGACTTCCAGGCAGCCCCTGGGTAGACTTCTTTCAGGAATCGGCCTCCTTCTCCACCTCCACTTAACCTCTTTCTTTAGACCCTCGCAGAAAAGCTGGAGTCAGGCAGCAGAGGCTCGGATGGCTCCTCCTGGGCATGGTGAGGCCAGAGAGCGCAGCGAGCTCTGCACCGTCTCGGAGACCCTTTCTCGGCCCTTAGCTACCTTCAAGCTCCAGCTGCAGTGGGCTCTCTCCACACCAAGAGAAGACATCTCTCCAACCTCCTCCCTACATCTTCTTGAGAACTAGACACCCCTCTCAGAGTTAGGAGTGCGTGTGCCCATCTTCTCTCCACAGATTATGATCTCTCTCAGGACACTGCCTTATGCCCGCAACTCCTGTCCAGGGGAGGCTTTTCAATAAATGTTGAGGGAACAAATAAATGGGGACCAGCCCCATCCTCAGCACTACCTAGTCCTGGTCCTACTCTTGTCTCCACATGACATTTCTGAACATCTCTTTCTCTAATTTTCGACCCTCACCTTGGCCTGTCAGACAATGTTGAACTTCCCTTTCCCTAGCTTTCTCAGGTGCAGACTTTTTTTTGCTACCTAGCATTTACAGAAATTACAAATCTTCCTCCTTTCTCAATTTGGTCTCTGTCTCAGTCAGGTTGTTGGGCTGCTGCTTTGACCCATTGTTCTCACAAACTGACAGCCATCACCAAGGCCATTGCCCTTGCACAAGAAAAAAAATAGGGCAACACCCTTTGTGTTCTTAGACTGATTACTCCAGATTCATTCAAAGGACATGAATTCAATGACATCAAGCTCTCCTCTACCCAAGCAATGGGAAATGCAGGTTTCCCTGCTTGTGACCCACCTTGCATGTGACATGTGCCACCTGCTGCCTCGAGGATTGAATCTGGAGCTGCAGGACATCTCTCCAACAGGATCACCATTGCAGAAACTCACTATCATTTTCATGTTGGATAGACGTAGGGGGTTGAGCAGCATCCTTGCCCACCCCATCCCCAAAGTCATGTCCTTCCCAGAACCTCAGAATGTGACCTCATCTGGAAATCATTACAGATGGAATTTCTTAAATGAGGTCACACTGGAGCAGGGGAGGCCCTCAAGCCACTGTTACTGGTATCTCATAAGAAGATGACAAAAGACAGAGACACACAGGGGGAATACCATGTGATGTTGGAGACAGAGGTTACAGAGATGCGTCTATTAGCCAAGAAACTCCAAGGATTGCCAGCAAACCTGGAAGCCAGGGGAGAGGCATGGAACAGACCCTCCCTCAGATCCTGCAGAAGGAGCCAACCCTGCCAGCAACTTGATTTCAGTCTTCCAGCCCCCGGAACTGTGAGACAATCAATTTCTGTCATTATAAGGCTCTTGGTTCGTGGTCATTTGTTATGGCAGCCCTAGGAATCTAACACAATGGAATAAAGAATCTTGTATTTGAGATCTTTTTCAAATATTTTCATTTAAAAAAATCTTAACTCTATTGAATTTTACTAAATGGGTCTTTTCATCCTTAATCTTTAATTAGTATAATTTTTTAGCCTATCTCTTGGATGTGAATCTATCCATCCTCTCTCACAGTCTCCAGAATTGGAACACTAAATTTACTCCACTAAACAGCATTGTAATCCCAGCACTTTGGGAGGCTGAAACAGGAGGATCGCTGGAGCCCAGGAGTGCAAGACCAGCCTGGGCAACATAGCGAGACCCTATTTCTACAAAACAAAAACAAAATATGAACAGCATTCAGTATAGTCTTTTCTCAACTATATACCCCCCGGGATGAGAGTGGTCCCTACGAATGACCTCGAGACTCTGTTAAAATGCTGATTTGGATTCAGTAGGTCTAGAGTGGGGTGGAAGGTTCTGGCATTTCTACCAGGCTCTGAGGGGTATTGATGTCACTGGTCCAGGGACCCCCTCTCCTTTGAGCAACAAGAAGATAAACTACTCAAAGTGTTCAGTGATCTACACTCATCCCTATTTGACTTTGGAAATGTCTTTAAACTGGAACACAAGTATATCTTATGTTTATGAAGTTAGTGTCAAACAACCTGACAAAGTCACACTGAAACATCCCACCTGGGGAGGAGCTATGGAGGCTGTTTCCACAGTCCTGCCCTCACTCAATAAGGATTTATTCAAGATTTGCTATGTGTTAGAAACTGTACCAGGCTGATGTCCTGCTTAAAAACAATTCCTCTCTCCTCTCATCCTAATAATGAATAGCATAGCCTTTCAGACTCACACAGAAATCACCAACTGATAGCAGCAGGGTGACTGCTCTCTCTCTGGGATCCACTCACAACCCTGCTGGACAATGTACTGGCTCCAAAAACACCTGGAGAGCAGGGGTGGAGGAAAGTCACAGAAACTTCCAGCCCTGGCTGAGTTGGAGAAACCAAAGTTCTTGGCTGGCTTAATAAAGGAAATGAAGACAGGCAAGGCAAATCTACTGAGAAGTTTTCCTGTACTTTGGTAACCCATTAGATGCCAACCAGAAGCTGCGTTGAACACCTTGAGTTTGAGAAAATCTTCATGCAGAGGGGATGGCTACAAGGACAAGGAATTCGAGGTCAGGATGGGGGTGAAGAATTGAAACAAAGCCCTGGTCTGATGTGTGATCTGTGTGTGTAAAATAAAGCCAGGCTGGACTTAGGCTCTGCTAGAACAGACTGTCACCTGTGTGGAAAGGGAGGGACACTGGGGAGCTGTTTCCACCTGGAAACAGCAAGAGATTCCTGAAGTGCCACTCATACCCTTCATTTTTCATGTGTACTCATTGATTTCTTCATTGATCAGGCAGCAGCTGTGTGCCAAACACCGTAGGGGAACTAAAAGGGATTAATTAATAAGCAGAGTGGCACTTTCCCAAAAGCGGCCATCTTGGAGCAAGCTGTCACATCTCAGCAGGAGGAAGTTCTGTGGAAACCCAGAGGGTGCTATTTTCACACTGCTGAGCAGATTCCTACAAGATTTCCTAGATCAAAGACAGCTTGGGGTTTATCTGGCAGAGGGAACAGCATGGTAAGGTTCAGAGGCACGTTCTAAGCAAGAGCAGGCGTTCTGAGGGGAGATGCTGTCAGAGGATATGTGAAAAGGTTTCAAAGCCATGCTGTGCCATTTCTCCTGTGACATGCTGATTTCCAAAATATCTTCTCATGAGCAACAGTCCCACAGGAATTTTTGAAATTCTGTGGTGTAAATGCTGTGAGAAATGCTATATGATATCTCTCCTAGGTTTGGTATGGGAGGTAGCTCACGCCTGTCATCCCAGCACTTTGAGAGGCCAAGGCGAGAGGACTGCTTGAACTCAGCAGTTCGAGACTAGCCTGGGCAACATAGTGAGACCTCACCCCTACAAAAAAAAGTTTAAAATAGCTGCGTGTGGTGGTGCATGCCTGTAGTTCCAGCTACTTGGGAGGATGAGGAAGGAGGATCACATGAGCCCAGGAGTTCCAGGCAGGAGTGAGCCATGATCAGGACTCTACACTCCAGCCTGGACAACAGAGAAAGACCCCATCTCAAAATAATCATCATCATAATAATATCTTTCCTTGTCCCTAGGACATTCAAAATACACATCAGCTCTTTAAGGACCCTATGAAGTCTAACACTAAAGAAGCCCCCTGGCCAGGTGCGGTGGCTCATGTCTGTAATCCTAGCACTTTGGGAGGTCGAGGCTGGTGGATCATGAGGTCAGGATATTGAGACCATCCTGGCCCCATCTCTACTAAAAATACAAAAATTAGCTGGGCGTGGTGCCGTGTGCCTGTAGTCTTAGCTACTCAGGAGGCTGAGGCAGGAGAATGGCTTGAACCCAGGAGGCAGAGGTTGCAGTGAGCCAAGATCGTGCCACTGCACTCCAGCCTGGGCGACAGAGTGAGACTCTGTCTCAAAAAAAGAAAAAAGGAAACCCCCTAAACTTATTCAACCCAGGGTTCCCCAAAATTACTTGACAACGAAATCTTGTTTCACATAATTACTTTGAAAAGCACTTTAAAATTCATGGAATTTTGAGGGTGGGGATGTAGTAGCATAACCAGATCTGTGTTTTCTAGAGAAGTCCCCTGAGGATGTCTACAAGGTGACCTTCTCTTGGGGCAGGTGACCTTCAGCAACTGATCTCAACAAAATGCCATCTCAGCCACCACTACCCCTCCCTGGGCCAGTCAGGGGAGCCTCCAGGCAATTCGCCCCTGCTTTCCGCCTTGTCCAGGTGAGTGCAGGTCAGATCATGTCATGGCCAAGCAACTGCTTGAATGGCTCCATCTCCCTCTGAACAAAGTCTAGCCCCTCCCCTTGTTTCCTGGCACTCTCTGCCCTTCTTGCCCAGTGCTATGGCTGCTCCCTCAGTCCTCAGTTGAAGCCACAGTCCCAGCTGCCCCAACAGAAACCAAGCCCTGGCCCTATCTTCCCTCATAGCCTCCCTGGCTGGAAAAAAATAAAAAGCAGAATACAAAAAGTTCCCTCCTTCTGCAGAAAAATGAGAGGGAGAGGAGGACAGAAGTGCCCCACCTTCAATGAGTCTGGTCTCTGTGTCAGATGGCAACATATTCTAGAATCCCTGTACATTTGCACAGTTTCTACTCTCGTTGCTTTTGATGGCACCCTCAACCAGAAGGTTCTGTGAGACAGGAGTCCCGAAGAAGAGAGCTCAGAGAGGAGCCCAGGGGAGGGGGAGAAGCACTCATCTACTATGCGTCCGTTTTTGAGGTCATGTGAGTCCCATCTCCATGAATATGCAGGAAGCACACAGTCCATTCCTTAGTATCTGAATTGCAAACTGGAGTTGAAGACAAAGAACCCAGGAGGGGGCGCTGTAGGTAGACATTCACCAAATAAGCAACCTGAGATTCACCCACTGTCCTAAGCCCCAGAGCTCTAATTCCCAAAGGACTGTGCTGGTTTTATCTGCCAATGGGAGTGAAACCACCTTTGCAGAAATTATAACTCAGAAAATTGTGACAGTGAAAGAGATCTGACCTAACCAACTCCTTCTCGCTTCTAACCTCCAAGCTGTCCTTGTTCTTTCCTGGGCAGAGGCCAAACTAACTTTGGGAGGAACTTAGTTTATAGTTCAACTTTGAAACAAAGACTGTAACAGCCCTTTCCCAAAACAAATTCCTTTCTTGCTTGGGAACTAGACTACCTTTGCAGGACTAACAAATTAGCCACAAGATTAGAAATTACGGTTTAAGAGTCATGCAGCTGGAGGCTACAAGGTTCTAAACCTCCCCAGTTGCTCCTAAGGATGACATCACCATTGTAAAATCTAAGCTTGGAGCTTGAGATGTTTTTCAGACCCTGCCCTTGATGGATCAACTGGAGACTCCCCGATCAATAAACTGGCTCATGTAGTCATGTGGCCTCCACCCAGGAACTGACTCAGCCCAAGACAACAGCTTCAACTCCCTACGATTTCATCTTTGACCTGACCAATCAGCACTACCCCTACTTCCCGACCACCAACCCCCAAATTTTCAGGGAGACTGATTTGAGTAATAATAAAACTCCAGTCTCCCGTACACCTGGCTCTACGTGAATTAAACTCTTTCTCTGTTGCAATTCCCATCTTGATAAATCGGCCATGTCCTGTCTAGGCATACAGGCAAGGAGAACCCGGAGGGCGGTTACAGGAGGCTCTGCAGGGCCACAGGGCAGGCAGTTGAGGTGAGGGAGAAGTGCGCCAGCATTCCCACTAGGTACAGGCTGTTTGAGAATTCACCATTCGGAGAAGCAGCTGGGCTGACGCCCTGGGTGGAGGTGAGGGTGGGTAGAGGCAAAGCCACATTTCCAGTGTGCTCCAAGTTGCACAGTGAGGGCTGGAGGGTCTTCCATATTGACAAGCTCTGAATCTTCATGAGGGGTGCCCACCACTCTGGAACATCACTCCGCAGTTCATTCCTCACTCTTTTCCCACAGGCTCCTTTCCCTCTGCCTTCAGTCAGGCAGGGTCTCTTTAGACACACACACACACACACACACACACACACACACACAGGCAGATACACAAAGACACACACAGACACAGATATACACAGAGACACACACGTACACACACACACACACACACACAAAGGCAGACACACAAAGACACGCACACAGACACATATACGCACACACACACATTCCCCACACCTCCTTTTCTAGCTACCTTCTAGACTTTTCCTTGTCTTTTGTCGACAAACTTGTTGAGTTGCTGGCATCTTAGCAGCACATTCCCTCTCTGATCTGTCACCAGGCTCCCACCTGGTGACACCACATTGGCTTAGACCTTCCTGAAGGCAGTGATAACTCTTTTTCTTGTCTATTCTGGTCTTCACCCTGTCCTGTCCGCTCAGGCTCTGTCACCCCTGACCCTCTCGGCCATCCCTGCACCTGCCTCGTGCCTCTGTCTCCTTCCTACTGGCCACCAGTCTGTCTTGCAGGGATGATCTCGAATCTACCAGGCTTCTCTAGACATTCTCTCTGTTCAGACTCATCTCTGAAGCTGGATGACAAGCAATGCGGCACCTGTCCCTGAGTCCTCAGGTCCTGGGAATGCACTGGGCAGGGGGACAACTAGGGAATAGGGTCAGGAGTGGGAGGGACCCATGGCTCCCAATTCCAGACACTTCAACAGAACTGTCCTTTGTAAGACTTCTGGGCAGAGGCCAGGAGACTGCTGTGCTAGTCCCTCCATGGAGGGGGTGTGTCCTTGCTGGCTCTGTTGGGCCTGAGAGACTCCCCTACACACTGAGAGCACTGCTTATAGTAGGATCTGCCTTGCCAACAACTGCAAAAATCACCACTGTTCCCTTCAGACTTCCCTTCAGCCTCCAGACTTCCTTAATGGCAAAGACTGGCCATATAAATCAGCCAGCGGGCCAGTCGGTCCTACTACAGAATAGCCTGACCCGATGAAGATGGGATGCAGGCAGCCTTCCAGGACAGGTGACCATGGGGCAGGCGGGGAGAGGAGCTATCTGGGGCATAAAATTGCCTTTCTCAAGCCGACAGGCCTGTGAGACTGGTCTGCTGACGCCTGGCATTGGGGACTGGGCTGAAATATTTGGTGTTCTACAGTGCCAAGGCCCTGCTATGACATACTTAAAAGGCCTCAGGAATTCTGTTCCAATGTCCCTTTGTTTCCGCTCCTGGCAGACTCACGCATTGCTTTAAATACTCTGCCTGGAGTCGCCACTCATGCACATAAGCCTATTCTTGGGGCGTGTTTCTTCGGATTAGACTGTTTCTTCCCACCTCCAGCTTTGTTTTGGCTCTTTCTCTCCAGGTACGGCGGTGTCTCGGCCTTGTGACTGGGCAAAGTAGCCCAGGTGGCTGCCGTCCCCTCCGCCTGCTTGTGGGCGTTGAGGGCAGAGCCTTTCTTTTGGAACTCAGCTTGACCGAGTGTGGGAGTCTATTTTGATCTTTTCTCCTTTTCATGGCCAGGATCAGAGCTAGGCACGCAGACGCCAGTGGAGCCTGCTTTCTCAAGGCAACTCTCCTCCTGCTACATGAACGAATCATCCAGGCTTCTGTTAAGGGTCTCGGGAATTTGGCTTCCATGTCAGGGATGCCTGACACATGACCCTCATCCTTAAGCCTCATCGTTCTTTCTTCCAAGGGTGGAAAGATGCAAGGCTGGCTGGCAGCCGCTCTGAGGGGTGCCCTTTATGGCTGTCTATATTAATCTTATTTTGGTCCAATGCTTACTGCCAGGGAAGAAATCTGCTAATGGCACTTTTCTTTGTTTTATTTCAATCTGGCAACTGGAACTTGGCTTTTCGGGGGAGCCTACAAAGGGCAAAGTATTGGTTCTGGTGCCCTCTGGTGGTTGAATTGCAATCTCGTCGCCTGCCCCAGGAACTCCCCCACTGGCTGGAGAGAAGCATGAGTTTGCAGGTCGGCTCCGCTGCCTGGGTGGCTTTAGATCGGTCTGGAGTTGGTTAGGTTACGTTTCCAAATCTCCAGTTATAAAATTAGGCATTTTTTCCTTGTGTAATTTCCAATCAGAAATTTGTTCAATGGTCCAGTTAGTATCTTGGTCTATCTAGAAAATGGATTACTGGACGTCAAGACAGTCTTACCTGCCATATTTTGTAATCTGAAATTTTTGTACCCAACATTTGCCAAAAGATTGAGGTGGCTGAGGTACAGGGGATGTGTTTCCAGACATATTTATATCTCTGGCTCCCAAGAGAAATTGACATACTCCTGTTGTAAGGAACATACAACAAAGTAAAGTTGAATTAAAATGAGTAAGTCATGACAATTCTCTATTTTATTTGATGAGATTAAGACTAATTACTCCCGAAATAGGACCATAACCTTTGACTTCATTGAACAAGAGAGCAAAACAGGTTGCATGACTGGGGTGTCAGCAACCAAATATATGGTCCTGATTGAGATATATGGGAATATTTTTTTTTAATGACACACAGAGCACTGCTTCTTGTGATGGTGCTATTCCCCCAGCTGAGCCCTGCCAGGTACCAGCTCCCCCATAGAACTTGCGACTGTCCCGTTGCATCATGAATGAACTAAGCTCACACACAGTTGCTTGCTAAGAATCAAGAGAACTTCCTCAATCAACCCTTCTTCTTCCATCTTCTCTCCTGCTCTCTGCAGTCTGCAATGCTCGCCTTCCTTTCTTCCCCTGGCTCATTTGCCTCCCACCTGGACTTTCCTGTCTGCAAAATGTCGTTGAACTTGAGCCCTTTCCAAGTCTGTTCTCATGATTTAGCTCCCTTTTGCAGCTTTGACATTCACTGGAGAACTTTTTCAATTGTGCCTCGGCCTCCCAGCGTCGAGAATCTGCCCTTCACTTTGGGGTGCTGACTTCAGGCAGGAAAGATTTCTTGACTCCTGCCTGCAAGCAGGCTGCCCCATGCCCCATGCCTCCTCACCTGTGAAGTGAGGAGGTTGGACTTGATCACTGGTTTCCACTCCAGAGGGGTTCCCAGGAGGTCTCTCAACCACCCCTTATGCTCTGTTTGGAGAAGTTTTCCCTTTTCATCAGTTTTTCAAACTGTGATTCTAAGATATATTTCTTTTGGGGGAAAAAAAAAACAAACCTGTGGCTTAAAAGGTAAAGTTTAAAGAAAAGTTTTAAAAAACAAAAGAAAAGAAGATCTAATATCCTTGCCAAAGCTCTCAAACACTTCAGAATCTCCTCCTCTCCCAGCTCGTGCTTCCTGGCCTCTCCTTGGGTGGGAAGGCAATAAGTAAGTAATACTTTATAGACAGCATTCTGCACTGGGCTCCAGCCATCATCGCTTCTAATGGGTCTTGGGCAGCTGTCCCAGGCCAGATAAGTCATATTAAAGCTGAGAACAAAACCAAAGGATTGGATTTCTTTTTCAATCAGGAGAAAAAATATATATATCATTTGAAGCTCCCAGTTGGTCTGGGTTCCTGGAAGCTGTTGACGCTTTTAAAAGATATCTTAAATAATCACGACCACCTTCATTTTTGAAACTTCTTGGACAGGTTTCTTCATTGTTTTGGTAGAGAGTTGTTCTAAGTAACAGCATGAAACTTGCCTACTCTAGTGTCAGGCTAAGACATGAGGAGGGAAGGGAAACTAATATTTATCTAGCTCACTTCCAGTTTCAGGGGCTAGGTGTAGATTAACTGGCAGAATACTCAGGGCAAGCTGGAGTGTCCCAGTGCTGTACATCACTGCCTTTAAGAACTTAGTCACATGCCCACAGTCACACAGCTGGTATGACGAGAAGCCAGGATCCAAATTAGGGCTGGCTGATGCTTGTATCTGCAAGGTTCTGCAGAGCACATGGAGCCTGGAAAGGAAGGCTCCATTTGGAAAATCCTTCTGGGGTCCAGAAGCCTCCATAAATAGGGCACCATATAATTTATCTTCTAAATGGGTACACTTGTTCAGGATAAATGCTACAGTGTATGGGATGGGAGGACCTCAGGTATAAAATGGTACCATCACGGGGAAACTGGGATAGACGTTCATCCCCCTCATCAGGTAGGCTAGACACATTCCTACGATGCCAAGAAGCAAGGCTACTATCAGGAGAAACAGAAGCAGCAGCATCACAGTACGAACTGGGTCTCGCTCTAAATCCCTCGTTCCTTCCTCCCCGCTTCATCATAACCCCTCCTAACGTGCTCTCTTCACAAGCCCAAGGACACGCCCAATTCCTGGAAGTGTATGCCAGCCAGGTCTCCGGTGAGCATGGGGGAGAAGCCTGGAGACAATTCCAACATAAAACTTCATCATCACTGAGCCACCCCAGGGAAAAGGTCCAAACCGTATCCTGGTTCTAAAACCCAACTGGAAGCTTTGTGCAATCAGCGAGAACTTCCTGAATCAGACTTACTGACCTGGAGGTTAAAAGAAAGAGCGATCCCCTTCCTACTTTTTCAGATCCCTCTACTTCTCTCTGTCCTTTATTGAAGCTGAAAATTAGCATATTTGTTGGATCGTGGCTGACACTGATGGTCTGAAGTAACCAGAAAGCTCCCATGGATAAGTTGTTCTCAGCCTTGGGAAAGTAAGCTGGATTCATCCCACCACTGTATTTTCTGTGTTTCTGATGCTTTGACATCTTGGGCCTTACTGGCCCTGGAGAGACTCTGCTCCTCTCAGGGCTGCCATATTCCTAGAGATAGTATATGATCACCTTCCAGAGAGCCTTTCCTATATATGCAAATCAACCAATCCAGAGCCACACCCCTAATACCTCCTCTGTGGACTCTCATACCGGGGCCACTATCCACCTGCCCTAATCACCCCAGTGCAGGTACCAGACACTAGGGCCAGTCCTGTGTCCTAGAGACTGCTGGAAAATGTCAAATTAGCCAATCCCAGGCCTGTTTATCCTCCCTCACCTATTCCTTCCTGAATAAACCATAATATTTTTGCCTGTGTTGTCCCCTCACTTCCTCTACCTCCCAACTGGCCCTGGTGCTTCCCAGCATAGCCCCTGGTGGCGTAGTGCCCCCTCTTGGGAGCTGTGAGTAACAAACTAGCTTTTCAATGGCAACTGTCTCCTGATCTGTTGACCTTACGATACCTCATACTAATAAAACCTACATTTTGAAATGGAAGCCATCCCTTCCAAAAGTCATGAGCACTCTTTTCCTCCCCCTTACAGACAGTCTCAGTACATAGGAAGGAGCGGGCAAAGGCGACGGCGGTTCCAACACGGAATTGCATCTTCACCAAGAACCACAAATGGCTGGCTTTCTCCTCAGTGGCAGTCAGGTAAAGAAGTGGGAAGGGGCAGTTTGTTAAAAAGATGCCCCAGTAAAATGTGATCATAGCATATCTTCTGTGTGTGCCTCACACTAAGCAAAGCACCACTCTATATTAGAAAATAAAGCCATCATCAAAAACAAGTAACTAATCACAGCTCTGCCAGAGACATTGCCTCCTATGATTATCATCATGGGGGTCTGTGAGCTGCCTAAAGTCCTTTATGGGGAAAATTAATTTGAAGTATACAAATTGAATTCACTGCATTCAATTGCAAAAAAATATTTTTCAAAGAAGCTTTTAATAGTGAAGATATTAAATGTAAAAGAATGGAATATTCCAGTTAAAAGGCATCCAAATAATGCCAGCATTTTCTCCCCATGGTACTCCTATTGGTTATTAATCTTGAAATGTGTCTGCAAGAGTTCTCATTTGTTTCAAAGTTAAGAAACAAACGTGCTCCCCTGTGACGACAAAGTCCATAAATATTTTATGTAAGTGAGAGAAATGAATTCATCCCAAGAACATTTGTCATTCGCAGTTAGGTCAAGAAATTCACTTTGCCCGCCTCAGCCTGACAGTGTCTGCCTGGAAGGTGCCTGTAAGCCCAGTGTTAAATGATGCACACTCCAGTTTTTCCTACTCACCCTTTAGCCAGCGTCGCTATGCCAACGTCAGTTAGCTTCATTCCTACACCTACAGGAAGAGAAAACAAAGATGGGAGTTTATGTCACTCAGGGTCCCTCAGAAAGATGGGCCTCTAGCCCAGGGAAGGGGTAATGACAGCTCCTCCTCCTTCCCCTTCCGGCACAAACACCTGAGGCCTCTTTCAAATACGCATCCGGCTTTAGGCAGGGACCATGGGGAAGGCAGCAGTTAGGGGGACTCAAGTCTCATGTGAGCAGAAAACCCAAGCCATCTCAGCTCCAGAAATGAAGTCCTCTGCCTGCCTGGCCCACCCACCCCATGACAAGGAGGGAGCTGGCCACTCTGAAAAAATCTGAGGCCTAATGCTTGCCCTGTAAGCTCTCTCCCCAGAAATACTCTGACTTCGGCTTAGGTCTGGCTCCCCATTCTTCAATGAAAGTGGAAACCCTTACATGGTGGAAAGAAGAGTAGGCATGGCCTGGGATGGTCAATGCCAATAGCAAGAAGGTTTGACATGGTTTGGCCATGTCCCCACCCAAATCTCATCTTGAATGTAGCTCCCACAATTCCCACGTGTGGTGAGAGGGACCCGGTGGGAGATAAATGAATCATGGGGCGGTTTCCCCCATACTGTTCTCATGGTAGTGAAAAGTCTCAGGAGATCTGATGATTTCATAAGGGGCTTCCCCTTTTCCCTTGGCTCTCATTGTGTCCCTGGCCTGCCGCAGTGTAAGATGTGCCTTCTGCCTTCCACCATGATTGTGAGGCCTCCCCAGCCACGTGGAACTATCAGTCCATTAACCTCTTTTTCTTTATAAATTACCCAGTCTTGGGTATGTCTTTATCAGCAGTGTTAAAATGAACTAACACAGGACTCAAGGGGCATGTGTTTAGTTGAAAGTCAAACTTCAGACGCGTGATTTCTCATTTCCATAAAGATCGTTTTTCAATCCAGGACTGAAGATTTTCTGGGTGGTCAGTGTTAGGCCCCGGGAAACAATCTTGAATTCTATGTAGACGCTGAACCAATGGCCTGGGGAAGCAGACATTTGGAACATGTGGCCCTTGGGCTCATCCTAAATGCTACCCACTAAACCATGGTGGGGGTAGGTGGGGGATACCAAAACCAAAACAATAGAGCAGCTACCTGAGCTTCCCACTCTGGTTCAGCAAAGAGCAACAGGCACGCATTGCAAGCATATGGAAGCCTTTTTCGCATCTGCCTTTCCAGCAGGAGGGGTAGGGAGGGTAGCTAGGGAGCCAGGGAGGCAAAGGGAATAGACTATCCCGCTGTTTTCCACCGTGAGGAACGACAAGGGCTGCCATCCCCGTCTGTAGTGGAAAGAGCCACCTCTCTCCCTCTACCCGCAGTCTCAGCCTGCGTCCTGAACCTCTCCCAGGTCTAGTGGAAAGTAAAGCACTTCCCTGATGCCCAGAGTGTGGATTCCCTCTTGGTCTTTCAAGAATCTCCATGCCCTGACCATGTACCAATTCCACTCCTGTCTCCCTAGAGTGAGGCTATGGGCACTTGCTCCAATGCAGTGGACCTCTGCCAGGACCTTACCCATGCAATCTAGTGATGACATTTTATCCCAGGGCCCATAGTGCCACCCCACCAGTGCGTCTGCACCTGCTAGATGCCTGGGTCCTGCCTCCCGTGCTCTTGTCCCTGCGTCTTGGTCCCCATGGGCCAGGCTGTGAGCACTGGCATTCCCCACCTCCAGCAAGTGGCTTGCCCATGGAGGGCCCTGGCAGCCTAGAAACCAGTTTGGGCTGTGGAAAGAAAAAAATCGCAGCATCCCACTAAAGCCAACCATGAGGATCAGATCTGCTGGCCACCTACTCCAAGGTTCTCCACCCATGTGGAGTGCTGCTTCTGAGGCCCAGGAAAAGACAGCTAAAGGGTTAATGCTCTGATTGAGCGGTATCCGCTGGGAGCATGGCAGAAACACAGGACACGTTGGGATTCAGGCTGGTTAGTCAGACAGAAGCCACGAGGCCTGCTTTTCTGCAGTGCACCTGTGAGCTAAATTAGACATGGCACTTTGGGAGAACCAGTAACCGTTTTAAAAGTCTCTTTTGCAGTTGGTAACTAATTCATCTCATTCTTTCAAAGCTGCTAATAAACATATGTAGAAATGGTTCACATAGCTTTTATTACAGGGACTATGCTTTGAAAAAAAAAAAACACTAAATTGCAAAAGCTCTTGCTGGACATCTTATTTCATGGAAAACCGTATTTTAAAATTATAGTTCTAAGCCACATGGAAATCCAATTTGAAAAAGTCATGTGGCAAAAGGTCCTTGAACTTGGAGAATTGCTTTCCCTTGTTTCCCACAATTGCCAGCTGTCACTTACAGTTTAGAAAGACAGAATATAATTTTTAAAAGAAAACTTCCCTCTCTCAGTTTAATAATTTGCCTGCAATTCTGTCAAGGTTATTAAGAACCTCTAGAGGCTAAAGTTAAATCCTGGTGTGCAGCTATCAAGCTGAGTTGGAAATAACAGTAATCTACAGGTTGCTTCTAATAGAAGAAAGGAAATGAACAGCATTAGAAGTTCATTCTCCAGAATTCGAGGTCTTGAGTTTTTTGGGTGACAGCTTGTTAGAAAACCTGGTAGTCTCACCAATATGCAGGTCTCAGGTCCAAATCACAGGCTCATCTTTTACCCCACAAACCTGGCACAATCTTCTAAACAAGCAAATGCAGCCAGGAAGAGTTAATTTAACTTTTAAAAGTCCAAAAAGGTGATGATAGAATTTGAGTTTAATTCTAATTCCAATGTCTCTGTAAAATTATAAAAAGTGGACTTTCCTTAGAGAATAGATGTGCTGTCTCATGCCACAATGACATTGACAGTAAAAATATTTTTTGTCCATCAATAGAGAGTAAATAAACACCATTACTTACCACCACACCACCATGTTAAACCACGCACATCATTTACAGAGAGATGTGATATTCCATTACTGTTGTTTACTAGTACCTGGAAGTGAAACTAACTGTGCACGGAGCCCTGGGTGCTGCTTTTCAGCAGAAGAGCTATATTTAATACAAAATTAATTCCCAAGGAGAAAAGATGGAGGACAGCAGCAATTGCACAGCCAGAGTCTAAATAGAGCAAACAGCTGTCTGTTAAGACCATATATTTTGTGCGTGTGTGTGGCAGCAGTCTCTTCAAAGAGCGAAGTCTGACTTAAATTTGCAGATTGGCTTCATCTGCAGGGCAGTAATGTTGCATTTCCCAGCTGGCCTGCAAGGAGTCCTTCCAAGGGCTTAGGAGGAAGAACAGTACACATACCAAAGCCTTCTTACATCAGGAGAGACTTGGAAAGGTCTGGAAGTAAATAGCTTGCAAATTTGCTAAATTGTTATTTGTGGAAAGAACTTGGAATTCAGAGTCAGAAAATGCGGGTTGGAGTCTCGGACCCCCTACTTACTAGCTGAGTGACAGCAGACAATTAAATCACGGTCTCCAGGCCTCAGTTTTCTCATCTGTAAAATGGGGATCATAATATCTTCTCTGCAGGGTTATTATGAAGATTAAGTAAAAATAATAGAAAAAAATGAATGGATACAAACACTGATGAAATCCAAGTAAAGTTTTTAGTGTAGTTGATTATATTCTGCCAGTGTCCATCTCTTGGTTTTGATAATATACTACACTTATGTGAGATGTCACCATTAGGTGAAGCTGGGTGAAGCGTACATGTGAACCACTCCATATATTTTTGCAAATTCTTGCGAGTCTATAATTATTTCAAAATAAAGGCTAGGGCACAGTGGCTCATACCTGTAATCCTAGCACCTTGGGAGGCCGAGGCAGGAAGATCACCTGAGTCCAGGAGTTCAAGACCAGCCTGAGCAACAAAGTGAAACCCCATCTCCATACACACACACACACACACACACACACACACACACACACACACGAAAGAAAGAATTAGCCAGGTGTGATGGCACACTCTTGTGGTCCCAGCTACATGGTAGGATGAGGCAGGAGGATCACTTGAGTCCAGGAGATTGAGGCTGCAGTGAGCTGTGTTTGCACCACTGCACTCCAGCATGGGTGACAGAGTGACACCCTGTCTCAAACAAATTTTTAAAAATGAGTTAAAAAAATAGGAACCATTTATTATGTGGCAATGCTGCAATTAGTGGTTTACTATCTCATTTAATTCTCAAAACAACCCTGTGTGGAGGTTACTGAAGCAGGGAGAAAGGTAATTTGCCCACAGGCTACCAGGTTGGAAGTGACAGTGCAGGGAACAGAACTCCAAGGTGGTCTTGCTCTTCAACACCATGTAATAGCTAGAGCTTGAGATCCTCATCTGGGATAATGTCTGACATTTGGTAGATAGACAATAATACAGTTCAGATTTTCTTAATAGCAAACGGAAATAGGGAACCTCTTGCGGCAGAAGCTGCTGGTGCCTTACCTATTGCCCTCACCCTAACCACTTCTGTGCACCTGGTTCCACTTCTCAGTGCCACACCAGCATTTCTCTGCCTAAGAACTTTCTCTGATCATGTTTTTTATCCAGCTTAGCTTGCCCATGTAGGCAGGTGACAGGTGCAGGGGAAGTAATGCCCCCACCTGGAGCAGCTGCCAGCTGGTGATCCTGGTAGCTGGTGCATACACACCCCGGCTCCCTCACTGAGAAGTGTGCTCTGCAGGGCTCCCTGCAGATGTCAGCTCCAGCACCCATGGCAGTCACTGGCTAATAATAACACATTCCACCAGCCTCCTTTCCTTCCCCAGTTGCACTTCCCTACTCCTCTATTGGCGTTTCCTGGGATCCCCTCTCAAATAAGCCATTTGTACATGAGTACCTATCTCTGGTCTGTCTTAGGAGAAGCCTAATGATGACATCTCCATTCCACAGAAGAAATGGTATTCCTAAACAGTTGTGTATATATTGAAAACATGCTATACATTCAGCAGAGGAGCTTAAAATCTAAAGCATTCTAAAGACTCCTTTGTCTATTGAGAACGGAATACTACATTTTAATTTATCTTATGGTAGATCTGGATTTGGGTATATATTGCTGAGTCTAGGCCTATTGAGGATATAACAGTAAAGCCACTCTCTGGTTACCTGTTGTAATGGGAAGGCATTATTGGCATGAATTGTTAAAATGAAATGAACTCCAGGCACAGTGGCTCATGCCTGTAATCCCAACACTTTTGGAGGCCAGTGTGGGAGGATCGCTAGAGCCCAGTAGTTTGAGACCAGCTTGGTCCAGGACCCTGTCTCAGCAAAAAATAAATTTTAATTAGCCAAGTGTGGTGGAATGCATGTGTAGTCTCAGCTACTCTAGAGGCTGAGGCGGGAGGAATACTTGAGCCCAGGAGTTCAAAGCTGCAGTAAGCTATGATCGTGCCACTGTACTCCAGGCTCGGTGACAGAGTGAGACCCTGTCCCCCCCCCCCAAAATTTTTTTAAATAAAAATAAAATGAAATGGCCATTTGGCTGGTCATTTCAGGCTCTGTTATGGAATCTCATTTCTGATGAGGCATCAGTAACACCTTCTGCAGGCAAAGGTGTTTAAAGGTACTCAGCAGGCCTATCCTTCCTCTCCTTCCCCTCCTTCTCCATCCACAGGAAAGTCTCTGGCCCACAGAATCCCTGGAGCCCAGGCTAAGCTGCTCTCCTCACCCTGCATGTCTGTCACCAGGAGGCAGCCACTTGTTTTCTGGTACACCCAGTGCTGGAAGGTGCAACACTTCTGACCAGCTTCTGATTCTCTTCTCAAGAAGTTTATTTCTTTCCCATCCCTGATGGAATACTTCACAAATTCTCCAATCAGCTCCTCCTCCACTGTAGCATACGGGATATTGTTCTCAGGCCGATGGATAAGAAAAATAGGAATGATCCTGGCAGGGAAGAGAACACAGGCACACATCAAGGTCTCCACTGGGAAGAGAGGCTCCTGCAGCATTCCTCCCTCACCTGGAGCAGCAGGGAGTGTAGAATTTGTCCCCAACTCTGCTAGGTTTAGACTACAAATCCATCCAATGACTTTTTAATGGGTAAGATATGTTTCTGTGTTTTATTTGTCGTTATAAATTCCTTCTTGGGAGGGGGGTTAATTGCTCATGTAGAAATGAATGTCTTCATTGTAGTCATATCTTAATGACCCATCAATCAATGACTGTAATCTATCTATCAATTCATCCATTCATCTACTCACGCACCCATCCATTTGTCCGTCCATTCATCCTTCCTTCTACTCACCCTCCTCTTTCCCTCCCTCCATCCGTTCCTTCATTCCATCTATCCTTCCTTCCTTTCATCCATCCAATCCATCCATCCATCCATCCATCCATCCATCCATCCATCCACCCACCCATTGATCCTTCTTTCCTCTCATTCAGTCAACCAATATTTATTCAGTGGCCTGTATGTGTCAGATGCTCTTCCAGATGCTACTCCTCAAAACAGCAGTAAAGAAAACAGAGTCTGTGTTCTCAGGGCTCTCACCTTTAAATGAAGGAGACTGACAATAAACAAGTAAATGCATGGTGCTAAGTGCTAAGTGGGAAAATCCAGCAGTGAAGAGGAGACAGGAACATGCAGTGGAGTGGGGCAGCTGTCTTATGTAGGGAGGTCAGAGCAGCCCTTGTTCATGGATAAAGAACATTTGAGCAGAGGCCTATAGGAAGTGAGGGGAGCCATGAGGACATCGACGGTAGAACATTCCAGGTTGAAGGCACCCCAAGGAGAAATGCTCAGGGCAGGAGCACTCCTGGTGTGCGGCAGGAGTGCAGGGAGCCAAGGAGATTGGCAGAAGTTGGGGGAGGCAGAGGGGACAGGAAATCAGGCCTTGGGGGACCTCGGAGGCCATTTGGAAAACTTTCCCCTTTGTACTGAGTTGGATGAGAAGCCACTGGAGGATTTGGGGCAAGGGAGGGACATGAGGAGATTTCTGAATGACAAAGATCACTGCTTCTCTGTGGAGAATAGGCCAGGGGTGGGGCAGGGAGACTGGGGCCAGGTAATGATGTCCAGGGAGCTGGAGAGGTGATCAGATATGGGATGGAGTTTCCAGCATTATCCATTTGCTGTCACATCATCCTACATGATGATTTCCTACCTGTCCCTCTCTCTTAAAAGCACATACACCTCCTCCCCTAACCACACTCTCATCTTCCTGTTTCAGTGTGAAAACTGAAGGTTTAGGAGAACCTCTAAGTGCTGCCATGAGCACATCCATATTCTCACCTCCTGGTCTGTGCCCACGCACTGCTCCCTCTTCCTACACGATGCGCCATCCCTGCTCCATCCTGAACTATCTCCTCTACAGGTGCCCTGGTCCCCATCCCTCTCAAATCCTTCAGGTATTGCTCCAGCAGTTTTCCCTCTCTCTCCTGCATCAATATTCCCTCTATAGAATCATTTCCAAGAGCCTAGCGGCACTCTGTGATAACTACACAGCATCGCGACCCCAGACCCCACCCCGACTACTGACTCACATTTGACATCGAAACTCAAATCCGCTGTAGACTCGCTGTCTCCAGTCCCTCCCATCCCATTCTCTCTTGAACATCTGAAAGAGGCTTTCCCTCAAAAGAAGCCTCTGTCAAGGACAGCATGACCATCATGCTGCTAAGTCCAGTGCTCTCTTCTCGGCACCTACCCCTTTTGCTCTCGGCAGCTCTGGGCACAGTGGATCTCTCACTTCTTTCTGATACGCCTTTCCCTGGCTTCCTCATGGCTTTTCTCTGCTTCACTGGCTACCTCTTCTCTGTCTCCTTTGTGAGTTCCTCATCCTCTCCTCAATCTTTAGACTCTGGAGGGCCCTGGAACAACTCTTTTCTCTCTGCCCACAATCCCTAGCGACTTCCTTGCTTTAAATACCATTCAGATGCTGATGACTTCCACATTTATGTCCCAAGTCCAGCCCTGTCCCTGAGTTCCCTGCCCACCATCTCCACGTGATGTCTCATGGGCATCTCAAATTTAACATGGCATTGGGCACACATGGCCATAAAGATGGCAACAATAGAACTGGGGATTCCAAAAGAGGGGAGAGAGGGTGGAGGGTAAAGTTGAAAAACTACCTATTGGGTACTATGTTCACTATTTGGGTGATGGGTTTAGTTAAAGCCCAAACCTCAGCATCACACAATACAGACATGTAACACGCCTGCACATATACCCCATGAATCTAAAACACATAGACCCCACGAATCTAAAAAAAAAAAAAAAAAAAAAAAAGGGGAAAATAAAGAAAATAAAAGCACCCACAATAAAACATTTAAGTGATATTTAAAATTTACCATGGCAGAAACTGAAGAACTCATTTGCCCCATCCCCCATATCTGCCTCTTCTCAGTGACTGGCAGCTGGTGAAAACGGAAACAATCAATTCATTCAATAAACATCCACTGAATAGCTGTGTCAGAATCCCAAAGACTCACCAGGAGGGCAGAGCTGACTAAGACACAGTCCCTGCCTTCCAGGGGCAGCTGTGGGGGGAAGGTGCATGGAGGAGCAAATCCCAGCACATAGTAAATGCTCCTGGTTCAAAATAAGTGTTTGGTAAAATATGAATGAATGAATGAATGTTTATATATGTATGTATAATAGTTATATATGTTTCTCCATTTCAGCACTATTGACATCTGGGCAGAGAGTTCTCCGTGGGGTGGCAGGGGCTGCCCTGTGCAAGTAGCCTGTTTAGCAGCCTCCCTGGCTTCTACTTCCCAGATGCCAGTAGTTCTTCCCGGATCCTGACCATCAAAAGTGTCTCCACAACCGTCACTGTCCCCTGGGGGTTGTGAATCACTGACAGAGAATCTGATCTTACAAATTTGTAAGTAGCCAAAGAAGCGATCACCTAGTTTAACGTTGATAACATAGATACCACTTTTAAGGGCCTAAAATAGAAACACTGATGGCGGGCCATAAAGGCAAGAGGAAAACGTGAGATGCTGATTTTTGATGTTCATTAATTTTTTTTAAGTACAAAATGTTTGTCAAATGAGTAAATGAACAAATATACCGTTAAGTGTCTAATGTAGGCCCCTAACTATATGTTTAACAACTCAGAAAATCGACTTTTGGGAGGGACCAAGTGATCAGAGAGAAATGGCGACGGGGCGGCTATAACAGAGACCTATGCATGCAAAGATGTGACCAGCTGTCCTAGGGTGGGGATGGAGCAAAACCCCACAAAGAGCCCTTAAATGAAAATGCCTCAAAAATGGCATGGGCTTTGAATCAGGATCTTTAAATGTAAATGTATAGAATAATCCCATCTAACACAGTGGCCACATACAACGTCAGGAAAAGTTGTGGGGGCAGCAGAGATGGGTGAGCTCCTCTGCTGCCCGTGTGGTTCCTTTCTCCCTTGAACGGCACTAGTGAAGACTTGGTCACTTCTCTCTCAGAGGGAACGTGGGCCTCTAGATCCCGTCTCCCAGTGGAATGAACAAGTAAGGCTTGCCTTTCACAATAGGAAGGAAAGCTCGGGCTGGGACCTCTGGTTCTGTGATTGCCACTCAGGAAACCACCTTTGCAAAGACTATAACCATGAAAAAATTATGACAGTGAAAATGATTGAACTGACTCCATTTTCCCTTTAAACTTCAAGCTGCCCTTGTTCATTCCTGGGCAGAGGCCAAAGTAACTTTGGGAGGAATTTAGTTTATAGTTTAACAAACAAAGATGGTAACAGCCCCTCTCCAAAATAAACCGCCTCCTTGCTTGGGGACCAGACCACCTTTGTAAAACCAACAATTTAGTCACAAGATTAGAAATTATGGCTCAGGTGTCATGCAGCCAGGGGTCACAATATTCCTAACCTCCCCAGTTGCTCCCATAAATAACATTACTAGTGTAAATCCTAAGACTAGTGTTTGAGGTATTTTTTAGACCCTGTATTCTGATGGATCAGCTGGCACCACCCAGATTGGTCAACTGGCTCATCTGGTCTTGTGGCCTTCACCCAGGAATGGACTCAATGCAAGAGGACAACTTAGTATCCCTGATTCCATCCCTGACCCAACTCCAATCCCTATTTCCTAGTCCCCAGAATTCCAAACTCTCAAAAAAACAAACAAACAAACCCTAGCCTCCAAATTTCCAGGGAGTTTGATTTGAGTAATAATAAAACTCCAGTCTCCCATTTAGCCAGTTCTGTCAGAGGCATGTAAACCACACCAACTCCATCTTGAATAGGGGCTGGGTAAAATAAGGCTGAAACCTACTGGGCTGCATTCCCAGATGGTTAAGGCATTCTAAGTCACAGGATGAGATAGGAGGTTGGCACAGGATACAGGTCATAAAGACCTTGCTGATAAAACAGGCTGCAGTAAAGAAGCTGGCTAAATCTCACCCAAACCAAGATGGATATGAGAATGACTTCTGGCCTTCCTCATTGCCACACTCCCACCAGCGCCATGACAGTTTACAAATGCCATGGCAATGTCAGGAAGTTGCCCTATATGGTCTAAAAAGGGGAGGCATGAATAATCCACCCCTTGTTTAGCATATCATCAAGAAATAACCATAAAAATGGGCAACCAGCAGCCCTTGGGGCTACTCTGTCTATGGAGTAGCCATTCTTTTATTCTTCTACTTTCCTAATAAACAGGCTTTCAATATACTCTGTGGACTTGCCCTGTATTATTTCTTGCATGAGATCCAAGAATCCTCTCTTGGGGTCTGCATTGGGACCCCTTTCTGATAACAGTTCTATGTATAATAAACTCTTTTTTGCAATTTCCCCATCTTGATAAGTCAGCTCTGTCTGGGCAGTGGGCAAGATGAACCCATCCAGCGGTTACACGCACACACCAGCTGGGGCACAGGTCCTGCCCTGCTCACTTGCTCTTGCCTCCGTGTGAGCTGGGAGTGTTCTCCCAGAGCAATGCCCTGAGTTTCTCCACCCAGGCTGTGCCTTCTCCCAGGAAGTAAGCTGAAGGCTCTACGTGGCTATTAACTTGAGCCAAAGGTGGCTGGAAAAACATTATTTTTTATTAAAACAAATATAGTCATAGAGGAAAGAGGACATAACATTCAATAGAATTTAAAAGCTATAAAATATTATATTTCAAAGAAATTACACCTGCGGGACAGCTGCTTGGACGAAGCCCCCAGACCCTTTGACGGGCACACAGGTATCCTCCTCTGCCATTTAGGAGCATTTCCTGGAAACTGAGAATCCCCCTCACTTCACGAAGAGGACACAGAGGCTTGCTCACCAGCAGAATCTGAGCCAGAACAGCATCCTTCTGGAGCCCCAGCCCTGGACACAAGGCAGTAAGCCCCTCTAATACAGCGTACCCTGATTACTGCATGCCAGAGTCATTTGAGGCATTCTTTCTAATTTTAAGATAGAACCTCTTTGTGTCTTGTTAAAGAAATTTCCAATTTCAGCCAGATGGGAGTGGGCACATTAGGGCAGTGGACCTTCCCCATAGCCCTGAAATCAGTGCAGCCGCCAAGCCACCCTCTGTCACGCTTTGTCACTTCTGCAGGATCCAGGGCACCCTGGTGCCCTCCTAAGGACTGACCCCCTGTGGCTACTGACCCTTCTGCCAACAGAAGGAAGGGTTCATGGTTTGCTTGGGCTCTTATTAATTCTGCATCCCTGGTGGGGAAAAAAAAAAACAAAACAGAAACAATGGCTGGGCATTATTCAGGGTCTTAATTAGGCCTGGCCTCTGCCCAGCAGGATTCCATTTGCATAGACAATGTGACTCCATTGATATTCATGAATTCAAAAACAGAAGCTGCCCAAATGTGGAGTGTTTTCTCTCCAAGATCTCACATGCTCCATTAAAATAGGCTTCTCCAGGCCCGATTCATTGCCTGGAAATAAACATGGGGGTGGGCCCCGGGGCGGTCGGTCTAGGGGTCTGTGGTAATGGGGGTGGGGACGGGACTCCTGGCCCTCTCTCTAGATGTGCAGGCTTTCAGAGAAGGCTGGTAATATACAGGGTCAGCTCTGTGTGTGTGTGTTGTGTGTATGTGTTGTGCGTGTGGTTTGTGGTTGTGTGTGTGTGTGATATAATGTAAATGTATGTGTGGTATGGTGTACCTGTGTGTATGTTGTTGGTGTATGTGTGTGTATGTTTGTGTGGTGTATATGTGTGTGTGTATTGTATGTGTGTGAGGTGTCTGTGTTATGTGGTGTGTGTGGTGTGTGTTGTGTGTATGTGTGTTGTGTGTGTGTATGTGTGTGGTGTGGTGAGTGGGGGTGTGTGTGGTGTGGTGTATGTATGGGGTGTGTGTATGTGTGTGTGTATGTGCGTATGTGGTGTGCGTATGAGTGTGGTATGTTGTATGTGTGGTATGTGTGGGGGTGTGTAATGCATATGTGTGTGTTGTATGTGTGGTGTGTGTGTTGTATGTATGGTGTGTGTGTGTTGTATGTGTGGTCTGTTTGTATGTGGTGTGTGTTGTGTTTATGTGGGGGGTGTGTGTGGTGTGTGGTTTGTGTGTGGTGTGTTTGTGAGTATGGTGAGTGTTGGTGTGTGGTGTGTGTGGTATGTGTGTTGTATGTGTGGTGTGTGTGTTTGCATGTAATGTGTGTGGTGTGTATGTGTGGTGTGGGGGGTGTGTTTGCAGTGTGTTTGTGTTGTGGTGGGTATGTTTGTGTGTATGGTGAGTGTTGTTTGTGTGGTGTGTGTGTGTTTGTGTGTATGGTGAATGTTGTGTGTGTGTGTGTGGGGGGGGGTGTTTTCTGGCTGTAGAGTCCTCTGATTTAGGTTCCATAAACCTGGAGTCTGGCCCAGAGGCCCTTCTGAGGCTCCTTACTCCTCCCATGTACCATCAGCATTCATGTGGTCACAAACTCTCCCCTTGTAAGGAATGGAAACATGGTTTAGATAGAAAAATGTCCTAACCTATCTTTAAGGCAGTGGCCTCTTTACCATGATGCTAATGCAGCAAATGAATCAGCCTCCTGATCCTTCACTTGCATGAGCCCTTTCCAAGTCTCTAGATTAATCCTGATATTTATAATTTTGTGTTCTTTTCTTTAACAAGAGCCCAAATTTGCCAGGCATGGTGGCTCATGCCTATAACACCAGCACTCTGGGAGGCCGAGGCAGGAAGATCACTTGAGGCCAGGAGTTGTAGGCGGCCAGCTTGGGCAATATACAGAGACCCTGTCTCTACAAGAAAAATGCTTTTAATTAGCCAGGTGTGGTGGTGGGCACCTGTAGTCCCAGCTACTTGGGAGGCTGGATCGCTTGAGCCCGGGAGGTCAAGGCTGCAGTGAGCCGTGATTGCACCACTGCCCTCCAGCCTGGACAACAGAGGGAGACCCTGTCTCTTAAAAAAAAATAAAAAAGAAAGAAAGAAAAGAAAGGAAAGAAAGAAGCCCAAATTGCATAAGAGTCAAGCCACACAAAACTTGGGTCTGTCCCTGTTGGAGGGCACTGTGGTTCTGTGTGTGGTAGGGTTGACTTGTGGGTTAAATCTTTTCTTTTTTGAAGAAAACTTAAGAGGACAGAGACTGGGAAAAGCGGGGCTTGGGGGAAAAAGGAGCCAGTTTCCATATCGTGAAAGCTTAACTCAGTCCAGATGGCTGTCTGTGTCATTAACAGAAAAGCAATTGTAAGTGTGTACTGAAGTGTGTTAAGCATTTCTTGAGAAAGAGCAGAAAGTGTTATGCTTTACACATGGTCTTTCAAATGTACCACCTAAGGGAAACGATTTTTCCCATTTTGTGAGTTAACAGGGGCAATGCAGGCAAGAATTTCTTCCTTCTTGCTTCTCCCAGTTTTTACTGATAGGTAAAAAGTTCCAACATGCACTAGCTAAGCCCTTTTCCTGTCCGTTTAAGCGTGCAGATACGATCTCAACCAGGCAAGCAGTGCCGCAAACGCAAGCTCCAGGCTCCCCAAAATTTGCTTGGGCCAGTAAATATTTAGGCAAAGAGTAGATAAAAGTGGGTGTGATTTGTCTCTGGAGGATTCCAGGAAGTGGGTACTATGTTACTAGGTTTCAGGTCACCCAATCCACTCTTCCGTAATACATTACCGTATTTTATTTTCATCATGGGACTAATTGCCTTGTGATAGCTCTTGTTCTGTTGTATTTGTTTATTGTTTAGACAATGTAATAGCTATGAGAGTAGATATGCTTTCTTTTCTATTTAACATGGTAGATTCATGTATTGGATGGATTAATCCATCCATCCATCCATCCATCCATTCATTTATTTAAAGAATATTTATCTGGGCCGGGTGCGGTGGCTCAAGCCTGTAATCCCAGCACTTTGGGAGGCCGAGACGGGCGGATCACGAGGTCAGGAGATCGAGACCATCCTGGCTAACACCGTGAAACCCCGTCTCTACTAAAAAATACAAAAAACTAACCGGGCGAGGTGGTGGGCGCCTGTAGTCCCAGCTACTCGGGAGGCTGAAGCAGGAGAATGGCGTAAACCCGGGAGGCGGAGCTTGCAGTGAGCTGAGATCTGGCCACTGCACTCCAGCCTGGGTGACAGAGCAAGACTCCGTCTCAAAAAAAAATAAAATAAAAATAAATAAATAAAGAATATTTATCTTCCTAAATAT
>NW_016809830.1:3643548-3657989 GCF_001698545.2 Rhinopithecus bieti | reverse complement strand
ATATTTATCTTCCTAAATATTAAATATATTATTATATTATATAATATTAAATATCCTACCCAGCAAGGGGTAGGATAGCAGCCATGTGAGCCCTCATGGAGCCTGCAGACTGAGAGACCAGCTGAAACACTTGCCCTACTGTTCCTTCTCACTCTCTCATCCCTCCCAGTCCCCCGTGAGTCAGGAGTGTGACACAAGGCAGGGTAAATACACTTACTCAGGCACTTCTCCAAAGCCTTCCAGAGGCTGTGCTTCAGCAGCGTAGATCTTGGCGTAATACCTGGCAGTATTTTGAACATAGCATTCCTGTATCACCAAAATACATAGAGAGCCTCAGTGACCACAGGAAATTCAGACAGCATTGCCCAGTAAGACTATTCAGGAGATTTCCCAGTAAGGTCAAGCCAATGAACTGACTAGCCCATCCCCTGGCTGGGGTCGCAGAGGCAACAATTGTTAGAACCTAGAGTTGGCCACTTACAGAGGAGCTCTGAGACATGAAGAAACTGTCCCGGTGGAGGTCAAGTGGTCTCCGGGACCAGGTGTCCCTGAACTATAAAATTTCTCGAGCCAGCATGGGTGAAATTCACCCCAGAACTAAGGGGATTGGCCCCTCATCACATCATCGGGTGGCGCTTGGGGCACTACTGGGTTTCCTGTGAGATCTGCCATTGCAATCCCTTTTCAAAGGTGTAATTGAAGTAGTCAATAATGAACAGCATGACAAGATTTCTGCCTTAGGAAAAGCTAAGTGGATTCTGCATCCTACGCTGTGGGGCTTTTCTGAGCGAGAATCCAGATGCTGGGAGATTTTCCAAGACTGTGTCATATTTGAGATAGAGGGACTACTCAGAGAGAAAAGAAAAAAGAGGGGTGGATTGGGAGGAGAAAGGAATACAATGGACAGAATCCTATATTCAGAGAGCAGAGCTGCCTTCAGAAGCACGGAGTCCCACGTGACATTGCTATAGGATCACAATGCTTAGTGCTTGGCTGTACCTGAGAGATTCATCTGAGTTTAACCTATGGATTTTAATATTTTAAATGGTTTTAATTGTTTAAAATGTTTATAGTAAACATTTTAAAGGGGCACATAGCTTGTGAAAGACCCAACTTTCACAATTTCACAGTGAAATGTGTGGACCAGGTGTGGTGGTGGTTCATGCCTGTAACCCCAGCACTTTGGGAGGCAGAGGCAGGAGGATCACTTGGAGCCCTCCAGGAGGTCAAGACCAGCCTGGGCAACATAGGGAGACCCTGTCTCTGAAAAAAATAAATAAATAAAAGTTAGCTGGGCGTGATGGCATGCGCCCATAGTCCTAGGGGACTACTTAGGAGGCTGAGGCAGGAGGGTTGCTTAAGGCCAGGAGGTCAAGGCTACTGTGGAGCCATGATCATGCCACTGCACTCCAGCCTGGGGGACAGAGTGAGAGCCTGTCTCAAAAAGCAAAAAAAAAAAAAGAGGGAGTGAAATATATGGACCAAATATGTGGAAAGGAGGAGGAAGGATCGAGAGAAGCTAAGGCTCTCCTGCCCTCTCCTCTCGCCTCAAGTTCTATGATTCAATAACACAGAGAAATGAGAACTCAGCTAGGGACTTGTGTCTGTCTCTCTTCCTATTTTATGCGCTAACATTAAACCAAACTCAGGAAGGCAGAAAACAAGATCAATGCTGACTCTTCTGGAAATACCCCACCCTCTCCCTCTCCACAAACAAACCCAAACAAAACACTCCAGCAACTACTGCTGATGTTATCTGTTCCTGGGGACCCAGGCATCTAGTGTAGATTAGAACCCCCACTTTCCATATCATCCTAGGTCCAACTAGATTGAACCCCCCAGGGATCTCATAGGGCTTCTTAGAAACAAAATCAGTTACATCTCAGGTTAGAACTGGTGAGGCGTCTCTAGGCATTGGCTGAGTCCCCAGTAGCTGGCATGAGGCCAAGAAATTACTCCTGAGAACTGAGATTGAACTTAGATTGAATTGAAACCCCCAAAGAGGAAAAACACCCTTTTGAAGACACTCCCATCAATCCTGAGTCTGATTTTCATCTCGTCTTATCGTGGGTGGCTCTCACACCAGAAGCGACAGCCTTTGGGCAGATGGACCCACCTGGGCAGCGAGCTTATAGTTCCTTTGGATGAGCTCATCATTATTTCTGGTCCCATAGGCAACGGCATTGTGCACCTTAAGCACACAGGCATGGCCAGGTTTGAAGACGGGCGTGAGGCCGTGCATCACTGTGCTGCGGAAGGCTTTGCGGTGAACCCCTTCTCCAAAGTGCAGCTCCTCCGTGGCGATCTGACCACGCAGGCGGCCCCCAAAGTAGCTGTCATGGAGGAAGTCTTCTTTGAAGATGAGTTGGCTGAATTCAATCTCTTCGCATCCTGAAACACAGCACAGCTTTGGTTGGAAAGAATACCTCCCAGTCCTGCTCCTTAGCTAATTCCACATGGGGAGGGTCCCCACACAAGGACAATGACAAGGCTGACCTGCAGAACCAAGAGGGGCGGCCACACTTACCCTTCAAAAGAGGCATAGCTAAAAGAAGAGATGAGTGGGTTGGTGAGGAGGAGACAGGTCATTGAATGAGAATGTGGGAACATCAGTGAGAGATGGGTTGGAGCAAAACTGGAAAGATCAGGAAAAGAATTCTAGACAGACCTGGAAAATATAAGTGGAACCAAGCAAAGTAACAAAAGGCAAGTTGAAAAGATGGGTAAGTGTAGAGGAGGCAAGAAAGACCAATGATAAGATCTGATAGTATCGGATCCCCCTTTTTTTCATTATTGCCCCGCCACCCCCGGAATCTTTGCTGGAATTTGTTTTAATTGCCTGCCATGAAAGCTTAATACCACAAATATACTATCTGTTTATGTACCATATGTATATCTGTGCTTTATACAGAAAAAGAGTAACTTTTTTTTGCCTGCCAAGAACCAGTGCTGGTCCTCTTGGGAGCAATACTGCCTCCATTGAGAAAGCATGTGATAAGTTTAAGAAACAAGTAGCAATAAACAAAACAACAACAACAAAAAAATAGTAAAAAGAATGGCCTTTGAAGAGAAATTGAAAAAAAGGTAGAATTATTTTGGATTTATTTGTAAAAAGAAAAGTAGAATTATTTTGAGTTTTCTAGCAGCTGTTTTTTTTTCCAGAGTGGATTCTACACATGTTTGAGATGACAGTGAATTTAATCAGGAAGGTCCATTTTAAACTAGAGATGACCCAGTCAGACTTCTCATTCACCGAGAGAAGAAAATTAGGTGGCTTTCAATGAAATACGATTGTTTGGATTTTTAAAATGCTTCCCACTTCTCAAAACTGATGAAAACTGACATCTTTCTGAATGTTTACAAGAAGAAAGAAATCATAGATTGTGTGAAAAATCTTACTTCATGTTTCCATATACAATGCTTAAGGAAATATTTTTCTTCTCCTCTCAAAATATTTCAAATCGTATGATTTGAGACTGATGGTAGCTATTGAAACTGTAAGGAGACTGAAACTATTCTGATAGGATATTGATTAAGGTCAGGGCCTAGTTACTGCCAGAAAGAAAGAAAGGGAGTGAGGTTCCGTGGATTTTCAAACAGAAAAACTAGGTAAAGAGCTAGAAGCTTCTGGAAGAAAGAGGATATTCCTAAAGGTGCTCCTAGCATTTTCACAAAGGCCAGCAGTAGACTATGGGACATCTGAATATGTCGCCCTCAAATCTGCCTCTTTGGTAAAAGGATTGTTGAGCTGAAGGCAATTAAGAAGCAGCAGAGGCAAGAAAGCTCCCTGCCTTCCCTCTATTTGCCTAAAATCAGGACATAAATTTATAAACACAAAAAAAATTCTACTCCCCCTTCTACCAGGAAGAACAAAGTTTAATGACTGAAGACAACTTTAGACCCTGATGAGCCTGGAGATGAGCAGCAGACATTAACAAGCATTAATGAGAATCCAGATGCTGGGAGATTTTCCAGGGCTGTGGAAATGCCTTTCCACAAGCTACTGCCCTTACCTACCCAAAGTCCTTCTCTCTGCCCTGTCACTTCTCTAAAAATGCACCATTCTTTGTTGTAGATGCTGTATAAGCTGGAATTGAAATCCCTTCTTAAATGAGCACTTCTTGAGTGTCTCCCATGTATATATGAATTATACATGCTCATCAACTTGTTTGTTTTTCTCTCACTAATCTTTTGTTACAGGGATCTGTTCCAACTAAGAACTTATGAAGATTGAAGAATAAATTATTTTTCTTCCCCTGTAACTCCTACTGAGTAACTTGTCCTAGGTTTCTGGAGAGAACTGGGTTGGAGCTGCATGAAAACAGGCAAATGGGACATTTTCTCAGATAAAGTTTTAGGCAATACCTGGATCACAGATTTTACTCTAAGTCACAGAACCAGGAAAAAAAAATTAATTTATGGAGAAAAGCACAGTTTTATTTTAACAGTTAAATTTAAAAATTAGGTGAGAAAAGAGAGAGAGAATGCTTTTCTGTATCCCACACCTTCTCAGTTCCATTCTAGTTATATGATTAATGTTAACAATTTGGCCTCTAATACCACTTACAGAGTATAGGAAATGTTATATGTACATACCTCAGAGCCCAATGAACATGAGTTATCTCTGTCACATCCTGTCTTCCTTCAAAACCCTCACATTTCTAAAATTTAATTATTAAAAGTAAAAAGTTTGTGCACCTTATGCTTTAAAATTCAGCAAATCTAATTAACTGAAGATAAAAGTTGGTCCAGGACATATGCTTAGAAAGTTGGAAGGAAAATTTGTTTGCATATTACTACATGTGGTAAAATTAATAACCCTGTCTATAATTTCCAACAGAAATGCTTATTTGACAAAGATAAAGCCATGAAAGAAAAAAAGAAATCTTAAACCTATTCTTTGTCTCTTGAAAATCCTGCAGGGCAAGAGCTGGAGTTCTAGGTGGAACTTTCCAAGCTGAAACTCATCTACTGGGCCTTCCTTTACAGAAAGCAGAAGGTATAGACTCTGCAGCTCTGCAGAAATCTGAAAGGACAGCCTGTCCAAAACCGTCCTCCGCAGTGACAGCGGAAATGAGCGCGTCCGCTTGGTTAGAGTGTGCACCTCTTTTAAAGTGAGAGATGGAGGTGAGAATTCATCCTTTAGAACAATTTCTTCCCTGGTAAGAGTAATGAAGGTAACAGGAGAACTGGGCACCTGAGGGGAGGCTCAGGAAAAGCATGTAGCAGTGTGAGTCTCGGGTTGTAGAGAAGGTGCAACTTTCTTTGCAGCTTTGCAGAGCCATCTGTTGCCAGGACTCACACTCCACGCTGCCTAAAATCCCTGAGAGGGGGCAGTTCCATGAGAAAGAATCAGGAGAGAGTGGGTGTGGTGGTTCACATCTGTAATCCTGGAACTTTGGGAGGCCAAGTCAGGTGAATCACCTGAGGTCAGGAGTTTGAGACCAGCCTGGCCAACATGATGAAACCCCATCTCTACTAAAAATACTAAAAATTAGCTGGGTGTGGTGGCAGGTGCCTGTAATCCAACTACTTGGGAGACTGAGGCAGGAGAATTGCTTGAACTCGGGAGGCGGAGGTTGCAGTGAGCCGAGATCTTGCCATTGCACTTCAGCCTGGGTGACAGAGCAAGACTCCGTCTCAAAAAAAAAAAAAAAAAAAAAAGAATCAGGAGAGACTTATTGGAATCCACCAGACAGACTCGCCAGATGAGTGTTGGGAGATCCCAATGCCTTACTGAGGTTCCTTGCTACACCCATACATTGTGAAATCCAAATCAACTCAGAGAAACCATGAGGATACCTGCAGCCGCTGGTTACAAAGACTGCTCCGAGGTACAAAAAAGCAATCCACAAATATATTCATAAAACATAACATCATCATTAAATTGGGTTTCATTTTGTCCATGATTCATTTCCAACTTTCTCATGAACTTAGCTTTATTAGTTTTTAAATTAGAGACCATCTTGTAAAAGATTATTTATTCCTCCTATAGAGAATTAAATTAATAAACTGTTTAGTGAGATAGTCCTCTAAATTAAAACAAAAAAATGTGATTAAAAGCAATTTTCCAAATCAGCTGGGTGCAGTGATGAGCACCTGTAGTCCAGGCTCCTCAGGAGGCTGAGGTGGGAGGATCATTAGAGTCCAGGAGGCCGAGGCTGCAGTGAGCTATGATTGTGCCACTGCACTCCAGCCTGGACGCAAGAGAGAGACCCTGTCTCAAAGAAATAAAATAAAAGTAATTTTCGGCTTCTTTATCTGAAGGTACAAGGATAGGGAGGGGCCAGGAATTACTTCCCCAGTCGGGTGAGTCAGTGAAACTGACACCCCCAGTCACAATGGGGCCAGAAACCGGGAGAAGGTGATGTCATCAGGGTTCAGACCCAAGCTCTGTGGCTGAAGTCACTGGGCTACAGCGGTGGTACCATTTCCACCAAATGGCCAGTAGCTCATCCCCACTGGGGTCTCTCGCCTGACTAGTAATCCTTGAGAAATGAGCTTATGCAAACCTAAACCAATAAAGCCATAGCAAGTGTCTGCGATGTGAATGCCAATCAATGCTAAGAAGCTGATGAAACAGAGACTCCTTTCTGAGAGTCTTTTTATTTTCTAAGGTATTAGGAGGAAGGGGATTCTTTTGCATATTTTGCCTTCTGGGGAGATGAGAGCAGAAATGGAGGAAGGATTTTAAATTATAACACACATATGCTACACACTAAAGATGGGTATTTAGCATCTGAGTGGGTTTGTGAAGAGCTTGTATTTAAGTTTACTATTTTGGGTTAATATCACAATATTTGCTAGGCCATTTCTTTTTCTTTTTTTCTTTTTTTTTTTTCTTTTTTTCTGAGATGGAGTCTTGCTCTGTTGTCAGGCTGGAGGGCAGTGGCATGATCCTGGCTCACTGCAACCTCCGCCTTCCGGTTCAAGCCATTCTCTTGCCTCAGCCTCCTGAGTAGCTGGGATTACAGGCATGTGCCACTACGCCGGGCTAATTTTGTATTTTTAGTAGAGATGGGGTTTCACCATGTTGGCCAGGATAGTCTTGATCTCTTGCCCTCATGATCCCACCCGCCTCGGCCTCCCAAAGTGCTGGGATTATAGGCGTAAGCCACTGCGCCTGGCCTATTGCTAGACCATTTCCAAGTCGAGATCTCAGTTTCTTGCTTTTGATACACTGGATGTGACTGCATTTTGATTACTTTTATTACTTGCTTCTGCAGAGATTTCAGGCATTCTGTTTGTTTTAAAAATCAGTACATGCAGTAAATCTTTAAGATGCTAGTTCAATTAACTGTCAGAATTTATCCATATTTCTCCTAAAACTGACAGTGGATCCTCCCCTGTGCTGAAAGTCATGGTCACATGGGGTGAGGTTGGACCACTGTGGTGTGTGGAACTGGCCTCCTGCAGCTCCTGAGAGCAGATGACGGGCAGCTCTTCCCAGTTTCATGATGTGTGATGTCACACTGGTGGTTTAAAAGTGGCCACACTGAGAGTATTTACATCATGGAAACTGTAGGACTCAGAACTTCCCCAACCCTCGGCATGTTGTTAAATATTTACCCCAGCACACCACCAGCAAGGGTGGGCATGGGTGGGCGTAGGTGGGTGAGTAATTCTCCTTAACAGGGAAGACATGGCAAACACAGATTCCACCAAACTGTGGAAAATTCAGTGGGTGGCCCGGGGACAGCACGAGCATTCATGAACAGCAGTGTTAGGCTGTGGCTAACACCAGGTGCCAAAAGAAAGCAGAGAAACACATCTTTTCTTTTCATTAAGACACAAACGAATAAAATAATTCTCCAGACACCTGGCTGTCTTTGGGAATCTGCTCAGCTACTCAAACTGAAAAGAAAATTGAAGAAACAAAACAAGCTGTATAAGTCCCAGCAGCTGAAAACTCCCATGCAGTAGGGCTGAATGCAAGACCGATGCTTAAAGGGAAAAGTCAAATCCAAACTCCCCCTCTACGTGTTCCCCAAAACTCCCCTGCTATAGTGTACCATCCAATTCTGGATATCTGTAGTCTAATGAACTTACAATAGGAAGTATGGCCCTACATTCACATTGAATTGGCTCATGAATTGTCATTCTTTTCTCAAGTCACGCCATAGCTCTCCTTCTCAGTTGGAAGAGTCCATAGGATTACTGCTTCTACCCTTTACTCCAGGAGCTATTTTATGCTTTATGGCAAGCCCATTTCCTCTGGCAGGCCAACTCCAACTGACTTACCTTTAGTATCCTGGCGACTTGACAGTTGTTTGAGAACTAGAAGAAGACAAAGCAGAGAATGGCTTCAGTACAAATGTCCATTGTGAACGGGCAGGGGCCAGTGGTTTTCACTGAAAACTGAAAAGCTGTGGTTTACCTTCAGCTGTGAGGTTAAATTCAGCAGTCACTTTTCCATAGCTGTTCTTGATGCAGCAGTAATAGAGGCCCTGGTCCTTCAGACTGGCTTGAACGATGGCAAAGGAAACAGTGGAGTTGTCCCCTGCACTACAATGAGGAATATTCACATTGACACACTTCATCATTCTACGGTTGCGTTTTTTTTCTAATATATTTAAGAAGAAAGAAGCGAAGGCTTCCCTGCTCACATGTTTTCAGCCAAAGAGCTGTCCAAGGGGCAAAATCACGATCCGCTGTTTAAATAATTGATGCCTCCACAGAGGAGAGTCATTACATTTTGGCTAACACGCTCACTCCAATAAGCAGTATGAACACAAAGAAATGTTCAGTAGGTTTAACTGCCATGAGTAGAGCCAAGAATTGAAATTGTGAGTTCTGGGAGCTGTTGTTAACATTTCTGCTCAGAATTCAGCTCAATTGTGTGACTAATCCGGGTGTCCTGTGCTTGACGGAAAGTCTGAAAACTCCAAACCCCAAACTTACACAATAAGTAACAAGAGAAAAGGGGGTTCTTAGCTTTATGCTACCTAAGGATTCATGACTGAGGACCCCTTTATAATAGTGTCCTGTACTCCCCTAGTGAGGTACCAACCATTCAACTAGTCACCCACCCAATATTATTGAGTTCCAGTCACTGTGCTATGAAAACTAAAACTGGAGGTGGTGGTCGTGTTGGTGGTGATGATAACGGTGATGATGAGGCTGAGAGCCAGTGTGCACTGAGCATTTGCTATGTACCAGGCATTGTGCCAAATCACATAAAGATCAATTTCATGATGTCCTCAGAACAACCTAATGAGAGAACTACGTTTACTATTCTCAGTTTGCAGATGAGGAAACTGAGACATAGAAAAATTTAAGCAAATGATTTTGACCTCATTAAGCTGCCTTCCCAAGTAAATTATGGTTCCTGCCCTCAAGTCTGGGATAATCTGAAATATAGGTAGAGCCACATATTTATTCCAAAGTCTCAAACAAAAAACTTACTTTAGAGCAAAAAAAAAAAAAAAAAAAAAAAAAAAAAGATATTCAAATGTTCTGGTTTTGTTCTTTAAAATGAACTTTGTTTAACCATTCACCAAGATTCTGTGTGTTTATGTGTATACATGTGTGTGGTGTACATTTTAGCTTGGGTTTGTTTCATAGTTTAACAACAAAAATTCACCGAGCTTGAGTTTGTCTCAGTTGCATGTTCAAAAAAAGTGTTCATTATTGGTTGTTTTTTCAATAGACTTCAAGCCTCCAGTATATACATTCCTTCCCTGGAATATACCAGTGGCTTAAAACAAAGTTCACGAAATCATTCAACTTCCTTCATTCCTGGGGGCTCAGAACATATCCCATTGTACGGTTAAAACTGGATGTGAACAAGTCCAGTTATAAGGGGGAGATTTCCAGAGAGGGCAGTAAAACACTGAGCGGGCCACAGAGGAGGCTTGTGGAAAGTCCTTCTCCAAGGCTCTAGGATCGGCACAGCCTTTCTGTCATTGAAAGGGGCAGGCAAGGGCTACCTGAAGGGCTGGGGGCTGAGCTAGAACTGTCCCGTGAACATCTTCCTTCCAGCCTAGAAATTCTCCGATACTTGGCCCAGAACCATGAAGACCGTTTTTCCTGGCTTGACCCATGGTCCCCACCCAAGGCTTTCTTCTAGAAGGAATACATATAGGAGTCAGAAAGGTCTGGACCGCAACCCTGAGGCTGACCTCAGGTGTACTATGTAGCCTCTCACCCTCAGTTTCCTCCTCTGTGAAAGCAGAACGAGCAAGATCACAGCTCAGATGTGTCATAAGGAGTAAGTGACACCAGCGTGTGAAGCTTTGGCGAAAAGCCCAGTCCTGAAAGTGGTCACGAGTCATTACTTCATGGTGAGCAGTAGTATTAGTGGGGAACAGTAGTATTAGTGTGCTTTCTCCATGAAACAAAACTACCTCGGAAGTCCCAAAGAGTTCTATCCAACATTTGTGGAGTATCTGCTCTGTGCTTAGTACTGGGGGATTCAATGATGAAAAAAAAAAAAAGGCATAGTCCTTGCCCTTGAGGGTCTTCTAATCTGGGAGGAAATGGACAAACGGAAAATACCAATACAGCTATAGAAAGCAAAAACAAGTGACCTTGTGCCTTTTTTTACCAAGAGGGTAAGCTCAGTTTCATATCCTCTTACCCTGTAAGGGACAAATCTTTTTACCTTAGGAAATGGCCACAGACAGCAGAACATCAGTGGTGATTAGCTGTGCAGACAAATGCAAAAGAAGCCCATGCCCAGAGTGTGATCAGAGGAACACAAAGAATGAAATTGGCTGCAGGGAGAGGGTAGTTAGCATGGGGGCTTCTCTGAGAGACCCCATCATCCATCACCAGCCCTAAGCAGCCAGGGCTTGGCAGCGCTCCCATCCGCCACTCAGTCTGGCCTGAGAAGCCCTCGGGTTGTTTCTCTCAGGGCCATCCAAGGAGATCCCGCCATCCCAGCAGCCAGCTCCTCATTCACTGGTTCCCAGCAGGAACAACATGACCTGTGCTCCATGACCTTGCTCAGCTATCAGCAGAGCCACTCCACGTGGACAGCTGCACTTTCAAAAGCCCAGGGAACTCAGAAGGACCTCTCTCCCCAGAGTGGAGAATGGGTTCCTGGTTACCAAGAAGGTATTGATAGCCAAATAGCACCAGAGGGTGCCACCTTGAGGTCTCCATGGAGCCAAGACATGCCACTGCTACACAGAGACTCAAACCAAGCTACCACTTTCTTCTTATTGGTTTCTTGGAAGTATATTAGTCTTGCCCTAACCACAAGAATGTCTTCTGACACCTAATTTCCACACTTTAGCCTGTTAAGGAAAGTACCCAAAAGTTGCGGACAAAGACAGGAGGAGGATCACAGTCATTGTTCAACAGGACCACTTGAGGATGATCTACTGAAAGGAGAATGCTTTGCTATTTCCCCATTACACAGAACCCACGCATAGAACCATTTACATAGAACCTGTAACCTAAAAGTTACAGGTTAACTTTTAGGTTCCCGTGCAATAGAAAAGATAACTCCCAAAGTTTATTACCTGTCAAACATTAACCAGTGTTATATCTATTTCAAAATGTATTTCCGCATTCCTTTACCTGATTGACTATCTAAATCTTCATTCCTCAAATGCTCCTTTGAACAATCTTGCCATTGTACAGGTTCCCTCATGATTTAGTAAGTTCAAGAAGACCTTTGCTCCAGGTTGATGTTATATGTGAGAGATTTCAACTCTTTGAAAATGATACAAGGACAGTGACACATTGCATGGAGACACAAGTGAAGGGAAACGCTGGACTGGAAGTAGGCATGAGAGAAATTAGCAAACATTTGAAAACCCACTTGAAATAATGTAAATGATCTCTCAATAAACAAATGAGTTATGACTCCTAAATATTCTCAAGTGTTCGCATGGAGAAAGCAGATGGGTTCAACTAAGCCAGACACTGTCACCAAGGAGAAATGAAGCAAACATCACTAGGAGTCAGAGGCCTTGGCCACGCGTCATCAGTAAGTAGAATGCTTCCTAATGACATATGCTCCCCAGGGGAAAGTCAGATTTATGGTAAATACATATCAAATGGAAAAGGGACATGCAAATATTCAAGTGGTAATTCTGAGCTCAGAGCAAGGCTGATGAATGGAAAAACAGTGAAAATGCCCGTTAATTGTTCTTGGCTGACAGCTTCAGAAAATAATTTAAAATAATTAGTATTAGTACCTTTTTAAGTGAAGCTCTAGGGAAACTCCTTGACTTAAAAAGCAAACCATATCCTTTCCATTATAATTCTTCTTAAGCCATACCGAAGACGGGCAGGGTAATGGTGACATTTTAGGCAAAGTGGTTATTCTATCAATCACAATCCAGTTAAATGCTCTGGAGTGATGTTAGTAGAAATGAAATCATAGCTCAAGTATTCCATCATTACATTTGAGAAATAGTTTCCAGACATACGTTCCAAGTAGACATATATGGTTTAATTAAACAGAAAACTCAGATTTTCTCACTTTTTCAGTCTACTGGTGAAAAAAATAAGGGGATTGGAACCCCTCCCATATCTTAGGGAGCTAAACTGGGAACCCCTTTGGCAGAGGGTTGACTTTCGAACCAGGTGATTTGTTTCTAGATTGTGTCAGATGAAGCTTGAATTTATCAGTTCACTTGAAGAAGCATTTATTGCCAAGAAAAGCTGCTTAAGGAAGCCATTAATCTGGTTCATTCCACAGGGGATATTCTTGGCAATGATTCTCACTCTCATCTCTCTCCTCATTCTTCTCTCCTTCATTATCTTAAGGACATGGCCAGACGCGGTGGCTCACTCCTGTAATCCCAGCACTTTGGGAGGCGGAGATAGGTGGATCACTGGAGGCCAGGAGTTTGAGACCAGCCTGGGCAACATGGCAAAACCCTGTCTCTACTAAAAATACAAAAGAAAATTAGCCAAGCATGGTGATGTGCTCCAGTAATCCTAGCTACTCAGGAGGCTGAGGTGGGAGGATCACCTAAGCCCAGGAGGTGGAGGCTGCAGTGAGCCATGACTGCACCACTACACTCCAGCCTGGGAGATGGGAGTAGGACCTTGTCTCAAAATAAAATAAAATCACAGGGACCCAGAAATAAACAGGTGTTCCCATATTAATGATGGCTGCTGGTCACCCTCAATAGCTGTTACTTTTCTGTAACCTCATAGATTGCTGTTGTTGTTTTTATTCATCTTCTAAGCTTTGTTTGACCTTTATCAGATTACTGGGAATTTATGAAACAGAAAACACACCCAAGTTAAATTCACAGACATACAGACGAAAGCTCTTTAATCTTAGGACCACAGAACCTCAGCCTAGAATATCATTTGACACGTTCCTTTCCCTGATTTAAAAAACGTAGTGAAAGGTTGTGTGACTTCCCAAAACCCCAGAACTCAATGGTGGCAAAATCCAGGCAAGAATCCTCCATCATTTTCCCCATACAGACACTTGTCTTCCAATATTTAATCTTTTTAAATATTGTGGGTGTGGAATCTCTGCTTCAATTTTCCTTTTCACGTCCTAGAATTTATTCTTTTCTTTTACAACCACATTGTGAAATAAACAAGCAACAATTGTGAAAAGTAACCAGGGAAAAACATCGCACCTTCTCTGCACTTGGGCTATGGACTTTGAATCTTTTGTCCAGCAGATAGTAGAATCTTCATGAATTTCTGCAAATTGGCAGCTTAATTTTACATTTCCAGAGTGTTCAGGGAACATCTCAGCTTGGATCTTTTTCAGTAATACTGGAGCTAGAAACAAAAGATTTGAAGGTCAGTGTAGCAAAAGACTTTCCCATTTCATATCGTTTAATTCTCATAACAATTCTGAGAAACAGGAATACTAATTATTACCCCCAATTATGGAAGTGAGAATTGAGTCTCTGAGGGGAGAGGTAGCTTGCCTAAATAGTCGGAAAATTAACAAATCAACCTAATAGAAAATGCTCGCTTCTGTTACTTAAAATTCAGCCTGTAATGCTGAAAGTGAAATAGAACTTGAGAGATTTTTTCTAAAGGGGATGAGAGGTGGGAGGATTGTAGAAATCTATTCTATAGGATGTCAGCCAAATAAAGATGTTGTTAAATGATTATGAGATCATCCAGTCGAAATCAGAGCTGGGGATTAGGGAGTAGAATAAAATCTGGATTATCCAAAAAACTATGGCTAAGCCCCCAAAATGTAAAAGATATCTCAACAATAGGTTATTGGCTGAATAATATTCATCCATCTTTTCCCCTTTATCACACTTGTCTTTGCTGAAGATAACCCAGTAGATTGCAGTGATGTCTGATATCAACCTCATTAGCAAAAGATAACAGAAGCACAAAGGAAACAAATTCCACCGGTTGGGCTGAGACCTTTGAATATCACCTCAGTATCAGTGATGAACAGTTAGTATGCTAACGTGTAATTAGCCAGGGCAGCCACTGGGCGGCAGCCTAGACATTAGAACAAGACAAGGATGAGCCCCGCCCCTCCCCAC
>NW_016809830.1:3641618-3643301 GCF_001698545.2 Rhinopithecus bieti | reverse complement strand
CCCGCCACCGTCCCAAGCGGTCATAACAATTGGGTAGGAAGTGAGAATACTGCAGATGTGGTGTGAGCCTATCACAAATTAAGTAGCATAACTCCACAGCGCTGGTCACACAGAAGAGTACATCATTACAAAACATGTAATCCGTAGCCAAACCAAGATCACCAATACTGAGACTGTTTGCTCCACTGCCTCAAATTATACTACGGTGAAAATATCCATGAATTCAAGGGGCTTCTCATTTCTCCTTGGCGCCAGCAGATGCTTGGATGACAGAATGCATATTTAAAAGCTAATTCTCTACCCAGGAAGTGATGATGGGCCCGCTGGGTAGCAAATCTTTCAACCAGTGAGTACCAAGACTACTAACAGTATCCTGGGAGCCAAGTGGATAACTGAGAGAGAGAAAATGTAGCAAGTAGGTATTGACTGCAAACCCGCATCAGTGCATTTAGGCCCAAGTTGAGACCGTGTTCAGGTTCACAGTCTGAAACTCTTGGTCCGGGTCTCGACCAAGCCCACCTCCTCATCTGGGCCATTTCCTAGAGGGTCCTTCCAACACCATGCAGTGGCCGGCTTAATGGGTGATTTGGGGACATCTAAATATTCCTAAGCCTGCCGGAACCTGTTGTACTGAACACAAAGAAAATTGGGAGATGGTGGGAAGGGCATGAAATGGGCAGCAGAACTGAATGATGGATGGTCTGTGGGAGATTTGAAGCTTGTTTAGCCAAGGGGTTTGGGCTTTGGATAGAACCCCTGTCTATGTGAGACAGAGGTAGAAAATGCAGCCGAATGAGCTCAGAGGAGACCTGGAGTGCAGCTAGGTTTGTCTTCCGTGTGCAGGTGGGCCTAGTGTTGAGGGAAAATGGTAGTCAAGTCCCTGGTGAATATAGTTTCTGTACTAAGCTTTGGACATCAAATACGATTACTCAGGCCTGGCATGGTGGTTCACACCTGTAATCCCAGCACTTCTGGAGGCCGAGGCAGGAGGGTCACTTGAGGCCAGGAGTTGGAGACCAGCCTGGGCCACATAGCAAGACCCCATCTCTAGAAAAAAAAAAATAGCCAGGTGTGGTACGCATGCCTGTGGACCTAGCTACTTAGGAGGCTGAGGTGGGACGATTGGTTGAGCACAGGAGTTCAAGGCTGCAGTGAGCCGTGATCTTGCCACTGCAATCCAGCCTAAGTGACAGAGCGAGACCCTGTCTCTAAAGTAATAATAATAATTTTTTTAAAAAGATTAGGGTTTATTTCTTTTATAATGATCCAAGTCACTGCTCCCCTCATCCTAACTCCGCCCCACCAGTTAACTGGTGGGAAGGCATTAAATCTGTGCTCCTTTGGGGATAGCAGGGTGGGTACCAGACTGCTAGGTAGGGCACAGTCAAGGTGTCAGCCAAGGGGTCTGAAGTGTACCAGCTGGAAAACAGTGACGAGGACTCAGGGTCTTACAAAAGCCATCACCACAAGAAGGAAGGAGACCTTCCTAATCCGGTGTCTTCCTGGTGGCAACGTTTGTTATTTTTAAACAATGATATTGCTGTGGCTTACACTGAGAAAACAAAATAAAAAACCTTTGAGTGCTTAATGTTGGAGTAGATCGTTAAAGGAATTGGTCCACAGCTAGAAACCCATAACGAACAACTAGAAGGTGATAAGTTAAAAAAAAAAAAAAAAAAAAAA